>NW_026864345.1:0-96942 GCF_026571515.1 Ruditapes philippinarum
GTAAAATACATTATATAGAATATTTTTTTGGTTAGCTGGATGTTTTTCAACTTTGTGTATTTGGGGTATATTTTGGTTTTTTGGATTATGACTGTGTAATTATATAGATAAGTGTTGAGTTATTCATTATACCAGTTTAACCATCTCCAACGCGCTATAGATATGTTTTTTTTCCTGATATTAAGGCGGGAAGGGGGAGGGGTGGAAACAAAATGGGACGTGGATACAAAAATATAAATCTTAAGTTATGTCATTACTGATATAAAGTTATAGAATATTTATTTGATATACCCCAATATACATTTACATGTACATTTTATATCGCATCACTATATTTGTTTTCTTTTATGAAAACATGTTTTATTTACCACACCAGTATTACAATTAATAAACTAATTGTGAAATCTCAAATCTTATTATCTGTTTTATTATTATTATTATTATCAAAGACTTTATCAGAAACCTCTTGTTTCCGTTACGAGTCAAAGATGAAGTTGCGTGTTCTTGTTGTTGGGTTTTAGTCGCATCAAAACTGTAAAGGTCTTATGGCCTCTTTCTAGCTTCACTGACTGAGAAAGACCTTAGTCCCTCCGTGCGTGCATTATTTCAGGACCAAGCGGGCACATGAGTAGAACCACCGACATTCCGTAAGCTAGCTAGTTATGCCATATTAATAAATGAATAAATAATAAAAAATAATATAAGCATAAACACTTTAACGGTTACACAGGGTTGTTCGTTGACTTAAATTTAAAGAGCTTCAGAGGATGGTTTGCAAATGAAACTTAAATGGTTAAACAGATACACATACTTACTAAAGAGGTTGATTTGAAAATGGACAGTAAAGAATTGAGCTTTATTGTTGATTATTTAAGGTTGTTTTTGTCCACAGAATTTGAAAGGGAAGAAAAAGGCAGCTATATCATGCTGACGATTTTTACATGTAAATATATATTGCTATAAAAAGTACATGGGTTTGACCATTTTCTTAATTTTATACCGATAACTTTGCTCTATAATTCATGCCGAGAGTTACTCAAAATCTAACATAAAATCTTTTTACAAATATTCATTGGTAACTGAAATGTTGAAAGTACATACATGTACACAGTTTGCAGCTTAAGGTTTTGATAATTAGTTTTGGTTTTTTTTTGCTTTTAAAGAAAATGTGTACTTGGCTTTATTTCTTTATAAAAATCGACTATTAGCTTGAGTATAATTTGTTTGGACTGTTCTATTTATAGAAAATTGTAATAGAAATTGATTCTTTCTACATTGTGTAAGCCTTTATTCAGAAAGAATTCAACATGTTGTAAGAATATCATATTCTACAAGTACGGGACACTGTAACGTACGAACATTGAAATCGAGCACAATTCGCTGTTGAGAATGAGGCCGGGTACAAATCCAATCATTTCCTGTAAAACAAATGCATATAACAACACAATTAATATACCACAATTAACTTTTGATGTTAAGGCCGGGTACAAATCCAATCATTTCATGTAAAACAAATACATATACCATCACAATTATTATTACCACAAAATAACCGGGTACAAATCCAATCATTTTCCTGTAAAACAAAATGCATATAACAACACAATTAATATTACCACCAATTAACTTTTGATGTTAAGGCCGGGTACAAATCCAATCATTTCATGTAAAACAAATACATATACCATCACAATTATTATACTACAAATAACCGGGTACAAATCTAATCGTTGCATTACACACAAATCTTATCATTACATTACACTACACAAATAAAAAATGAAGTTTTCTTCACAATCATATATAAATTATAAAGATTTTTAGCAAGGTTATATGGCCCTATATGAACGGTTATATTACAAACAACCGTTTATATACTGCAATATAACCTGTCAGGAATATTTATAACGTCAGGTTATATGACCGTATATAAACGGTTGTTTGAAATATAACACTCGCCTTATGGCTCGGGTTATATTTTTCAAAACAGCCGTTTATATAGGGCCATATATAACCTGTCAAAAAAATCTTTCTAACTATAATAATACATGTATAAAACGTCACGATTATCCAATCAAATGCGATGTTACAAACGTGCATTCTTATAAAAGGATTTCATTTGTACAAAAAAAAAAAAGAATGTATAATTTAAATTACCAAAAGAACTTGTTTTATACAAAGTTTCGTTCTTCATATCCGTGAAATCTCTCATGGCTATTGTTGGCCGGGGAAAAACATGACAACAATGGAAGGGGTCCTGAGTTAGAGCGAATATTGAACTAGACACTGTATTGCACGACCTGAGGCACGTAGTCACGTTTGCACGTGTTTGGTTTGCTGTTAATGACGTTTGCGCTGCCAGTGACCCCGATGCGGGAGGTTGAAATGATATCAAACCATGTTGACAGTCTTTACCGATTATAAAGTCAATTTCAGGTGTAGTCCTGGAACATAGACGAACATTCAATGTAAATTCAATTGAGTCACTGATTGTTTAAAACAACATATTCCATAGACACCGCCTATAACAACAAAAACGGTGTCGCCTGCTTCAGTAGAATATAAGTAGAATTGGGATTCTTTTTGTTGAAAATGCGTATACACATGCATGCACAGTGCGTTAACTGGAGTGCAGGTATTAAGTTACCCGCACTCTAAAGCATGCTCATTGAAAGGCTCATTTTTTCTGGGGGTTTCTTAAGGTGACGACAGAGAAAATGATAACGATAGGAATGTCGTATTCTGATGCTCGTTCATAAGGGTTTCATATTCTGACAACATGGAACGTATTTTTATACAAAAAAAACAAACAAAACAAACAACATCAAAACACAAGGCAGTCTGATTTATATCTGGGAGGCTATGCTCCCTCGTACAAATCACATAGCCTCGTGTTCTGATGCTTTTTCTATTACATAGTTCGACAAGTTACTTGAAATATTGTCCAAGTCTTAACATCTTTGAATACCGGTATTTAACACTATAGAACTTTATTTGTTGAATTACAAATGAGCCGCGTCATGACAAAACCAACATAGTGCGTTTGCGACCAGCATGGATCCAGACCAGCCTGCGCATCCGCGCAGTCTGATCAGGATCCATGCTGTTCGCTTACCAACCCATTACAAGTAGAGAAACTAATAGCGAACAGCATGGATCCTGATCAGACTGCGCGGATGCGCAGGCTGGTCTGGATCCATGCTGGTCGCAAACGCCCACTATGTTGTTTTGTCCATGACGCGGCTCAAATATTTTCTCAAGACAAAAATATACTTACATAGTTCTGTACAGGGTTCGTCAAGAAGAAATGCGTCGAAACCTTTACAAACTATCCCGAATATTACTAATAGAAACATTCAACATTGTAACACAGTTTTTAAAGAAGTTTATGATAAATAAGACTGGTGAACAGTTTATTAAACTATGCCACAATTTTGTTTGTAAGTTGTTAAAGATAAGATATTATTCATGTACATAAGAAACGTTGGCTATTTAAAGAAACTTAAAAATTTAATCGTTTTTTTTTTTGCCACCACTTGGTTTACATTAATTTTCTCTGCCCATATATACATACATATGCTATATGAATCTATGATACTAAATTTAACCGGATTTCTTAGAAGCACAAAAAAAACAGCATAAACCAATCAAAAAGAATTTTTTAAAAAATGGTTAGCTAAAAAATGAAAATAGTAAAACAACCTTATAAAATTTTTTAAAGTTTAAAATAGAAAAAAACAATATTTACATTTTAAGACAAAATCCTTGCAAAATCCTGAAAAATCGATCACCAAGTTTAGAAAAAATCGTTATTAAAAAATGTATCTCTTCAATTTACTAAAAGCAATTTTAAAATTTCGAAAACAATTTGCGAGTTTCAGCTCTAAAACTGACCTATGTTGTCAACATCTCAGTTCCTTAAAGTGTCGATTTTGGGGGTCATACCTTAAATAAGAAATGGAATCGCTGAGGGTTTACTTTTTGACGTTATAAAGGGTTAGGAAATGGAAGAAAAGTTGAAATGTTATCCTCAAATACTATCATAAGTCTTTACAAGACTGTAAGTGATAGCTCGTTTGTAAGAACACATAAATTTATGACGACACATCGACGTGACAACCGTGTTCAATAATAAAAGAAGTTACTATAGTATCATAAAACGACCTTTGGTAATGGTATGATATGTTTAATCTTTGTAAAGACTATAGTGAACTAAATTATCGATATATGTGTTAAATCAACAACCGGTTGAAAATTAAAAATTTCAATTAGGAAGTGGAGTGATAGCGTTTGGGCGGTGCATTGTACGGGGGGGGGGGGGGGTAAAAAAAAAAAAAAAAAAAAAAAAAAAAAACAACAAAAAAATTTATACAAACATTATCCAGATAACAATAATAAAAGTTTAATATCTCAGAGAAAACATTTAACACATACTTCTTTACTATACGAAAAAAAAAAACAACAGGCAAAACAATATTGATGTAAATTAATACATGTATTCCTGTAAAAAGAACGGAAAAACACTACCATTCCTGTTATGTGTTCATTTTTTGTGTTCCAACTTTTATGCGATTACATATTCAAGAAGAAAAACAGACTGGTGTCATTTGTCTGTGTAATATGTTATCTGTGTAACATGATGTCTGTGTTTGTTTGTGCGACATAATGTCTGTGAAACAGGTGTTCAGAAAACAGGTTTTTGTAAAACTTTATGTTTGTTTAAGAATTGTCTTTTGGAACATATTGTCTTGTAATATGAGTCTTTGTAACATGATGTCTGTGTTTAAAATTTTTCTGTATAAAGGTTTCGTTAACATATGTCTGTGAACATATTGCCCGTGAACATGTTTTATGTGTAAAAGAAATTTTTTTACCCTGTGCATATGTAAAAATGTTTCTTTCTTGTAACATGCTGTTTGTTGTGTGTAAAATTTTGTATGTGTAACATGATGACAGTGTAATATAATCGTAAAAAGTAGACGTATCAAACAGGTTAAAACTATGTAAATTGTAAGCATTTCAAAGAAGATTACAGCTCAGTTATAGAGTAGACATCAAAAGCTATCCAAAAGTTCATGAGTGTATCACGTAGGAATGCGCAGTAGGCTTAATTGATAAACTTGTCAAATATTATTTATATTCTACACATGTTTTGAAAATTACTAAACACAAACGACGAAAAGAGAACTTTGTATAATGTAAACATTGTTGTATCATTTATTGTTTCTTTTGGGGCGAATTCTGCCTTAGTTACAAGTTGCTTTCTGGTAAAGTTGTGAATAAATATAACGCCGTTTATACAAACGCCTTATAATAAAAACCGGCAACGGGACGGTCCCTATGATAGATTCAATGTCCCAGTCTATGTCAGCTTTGACCAATTCATCTGAAAGAAGTAAAGAAGTTACACCTTGTAGTGCATATCTTTTTGGTCAATAAGCACATTTATTCCAATCCATGGGAAGTCATTTATACCGTTCATTCAAAGACGAGTGATTCAAATCAAATTTGCTTATTATGTTGTATTTAATTATCGTTAGTTTAAAACGATGTAAAGCAAGAAATTTACTAAGTTTTTTTTTCAGTCAAATGTGACGATGTTGGGCTATTGTTGACAAAAGCAGGTGGCCGTAAACAAAATTTGCACAAAAAACATTGCCCCGCACAGGGCTCAAACACAACACTAAGTGGATACGGATAGCTGATGTAGAGTGAATACCTTGCGTAATAATATATAGATCTAATTCAATAAATAATGTAGAGATCTAGTATAAATAATTCATAATACTAAAAATAATTCATAGTACTGGTATATGTTTATAGTTCTAACAAAATTGCTCATAATAATTAACAGTACATTTAACTAACCTTTGTAACAATATCCGTTAATAATACTATGTCCAGCATAGCACGTGCTACATAGACTGGTTGCCGGATCGCAGGGCCAAAAAAAGTCAAAAATAAAAATTTTTGGGACAAACCCCCCAATCAATCCGTCTTGTAAAATTTGGTTAAAATAAAAAAATAATTATATAATAATATATTAAATACAATGAAATGGGCAGAATATATTAATTTGATTTAATTTTAAAACCAGATTAATGATAAATAGCAGTACATTTTAATGCATTTTTTAAAATTTTAAAGCTTTTTTTCCGCCCCGCCAAAAATAATTGCGTTATGTGACGGGTCTATGATGGCGTTTGGGACGCTTTTTTGCGTCGCTTTCCCTGTCTTCATGCGCCTGTCTCTAGGCGGCACGCCAACGGGGGGTGTGCGGCGTTTTCGCATGTCAACCCGTTGGTGCTTATGCCCAAACCCTTCTTTTAACGAGCGACATGTGACATCGGCAAAACACACCTTTTGCGCTTTGTTGTGTTTGCTAGAGGGACAGCGCAAGACGAACGTATGACAACGGCCTTTGGGCGCTTTGTCGTTTGTCGCTAGGCCCAACTAGAGCCACCAAAGCGTACCAAATTATCAGCCATCTAGAATACGATGCGAAACAAGATATTTTCTTTTAAAAGAAGAAATATTTCGTTACTGTCAAACAAAGTATTTTGTTCCGATATGAATAACTATTTGTTCTACGGAACACCGTTTTATGCTTGGAATGGACAATAAAATTCAATTGTTATACAGTCAATACAACATTTAACTCTGCATCTTTTAAAGAATATATTAACTTACTATGGAACCAAAAAATGAATAGCCCTTTGTTGACCCGATAAAGCCAAATCGGGGCCAGCAAGCTACTAATCCCTATACAGTATAGCTCTTTATATAATTGCATTTGAAATCCTTTAAAACTTTGACCTATTCAAATATCCCGTTGTAAAAGGTGAAAATTTGCTACCTTGTCTCAAAAACCCATCAGGTAAAACCCCATAACCCTTAGCGAAAAAATTTACAAGAATTTTGGGTTCGGGGGCCCCAAATGTTCCCCTTACAGTTTCACGGATCACAATCCGCCAAAAACCCGTTGCAATAAATTTCCTATTTTAAAAAAGAACAAATTTTTCTAAAAATTTTCTCTAAACAGTGGCGCATTTGTTTCAAAATTTTATTTTCAAATTTATTTACAAAAAATTTATATTGCTTCACAACCCCTTTAAAAATTAAAAAATGTTTTGATAAAAACAAAAAGGGTATGTTATGTTTAAATTCTCACACTATGGGGTCAAATTAAAAATTTTGTTCATTAAAATAGTCGTTTTTTTAAGAAAAAGAACAATTTTATTTGACCTGTTTTTGGGGGAGAGCTTTTCCCAAATTGTTTAACTTCTTTAATCAAATGAGACATATTCAATAAGAATTTCATAAATTGCAAACAATGATTAAAATATTTTACTCAAGAATGCGCATAAAAATCTTAGGAAAATTAAATAGCTCTATCCCTTGTTTAATAAATGTGTTCACTAAAGTTATAAAGCATTTATACAGCTTATTTGATGTACATTCAATTAAAAATATATACTTAATAATATCATTACAAAATATTGAACATATTTAAACAATACCTTGTAGGCAGTATCCATTCACACTACGGTAGCCAGCCATAGTGCACGATATGCACGTGTTAAATTCTGCGTCACAACTACTCCCAGATTTCGTGCAGGATATTTCTTGACTACAAAATCCACCAATTGCTCCATCTAAATAAAAAGATTTTTAAGTTACATAGAACAGAACAGAACAGAACAACACCTTATTAACATAAATGTACGAGTTTAATAATATTCCTGCTGAATTTGTTGCACAGTTTTACTTTACTTTGAATTTGGTAAATTAGGAGCTGAAAGGATTCCACACTTAAATAAAATGAGTTCCCAACAGCAAAGGGCTTGGTCAGATCGCTGTTAGTTGTAGCAGAGAAAGGCTTAAAATATAAACGTTTTTCTTCACAGAAACGTAATGTGTAATAAAAAGAGTTTTTTTATAAACAAACTATTTTGCAAGGGACTAATTTCAGGACTTTTTTTAATTTCAATTCACTATACGAATATTCATACATTTGTAAAGCAAAACAGAAAACAAAGAAATATTGTTTCAATGCAAAAGGAAGTTTTAAAAATAATGAAAATAGTGATATATAGAGGACATTTGCCTGTCTCTAGCGAATATGGAATGTAATTCACTAAGAAATGAGAATATCAAAAATATTCAAAGGGTTGTTCACACTGCTAAAATTACCTTTTATACAAAATCCATTGATGATTCGATGTTGCCGTGTCTGACGACAATTAATGCACATGCTGGTGACGGGATCACATGCCAAATACGGAGTTTTTGTTGTATCGCACGGGATGTGCGTGTCACAATAACCATATACAGCTCCATCTGTGTCACATGGAATATTCAATTTATAATATATGACATAAATATGTTTCCATGACAAAATAGCATACTCAATATAAACCATTTTAAAACAAATTAGATACAGATAAGATTTTGACTTATTCTACATTGCAAGTGCGCGTGTTCAACTTTTCATTATCTCTCATAAGCAGACTCAATAAAACCGTGTCTGCAGGGTTTAACTATCTCATATAACTATTGTTATTACCCCTCACTTTTTTCGTAATGTTAATTTCCCATAGGCCTCTTGGGAGTTATTCTTACTTTTAATGCAAGTGTACCACGTGACTTAAAATTTTGTACTGTTACATAGGTAACAGTATTTTTAACAGTATAAAATCTGGTCACGTGGTCTATTTTCTAAATGAAATGAAATAAAATGGCCGCCATTTTTTTCTCTCGATTCATTCTTATTTTCGACGATAGAGCATCGCCGAAGTAACTATTACTCTCATAAAATTTAGTTCTTTGCACCCTTAAGTTCTTTTCGCGTATATATCTTTTTGTTGAATAGTCAAAAGTAAACATCCGTTTTCAACGGAAGTAATTGAAATGTGAATAATTTTGTGTCAAACTGGAACATGCAGACGATTAAAGCATGCAACAAAGGATTATTTAACAATTTTAACCAGTGAAACGTTACAGATAGAATTGGTGGACAGACATCTGTAGGATATCATCGTTATTTTCTAAATGCACTTTGTCAAAAACCATGCGAAGAATATTCTGTATGCAGAAGGATCAGATTTCATAGATCATAACCTGATAAATGGGTTAATGTTTTGTTTTCTGAATAAAACACAGCTAATTTTATGTTTATGACTGGTAGATTTCATCACTTACTAAAAGAATAAAAGAAAAAGAGCTTCTCAAGTAGGCCTACAGTACACTTAAAACTTTCAAGGTAAGGGAAGTTTAGTTATTGCTTCTCTTGGTTTATTTTTGTTACAGTTAGATTTAGTTGACAAATTCAGATCATCACAGTATTTGTTCGGGGTAATAAAATAAATAACACATGGGTTTGTGAGTAACAGTAAAAATATCATCCCTCGTAAAAATACTGTTACCCTCGGCTACGCCTCGGGTAACAGTATTTTCCTCGGGATGATATTTTTACTGTTACCCACAAACCCATGTGTTATTTATATATTGCTCTAGAAAGATTCCCCTTTTCCAAAATACATAACTTGAAAACTGCAGTGTAACTTCAAAAATTCCGAAAACTTCTGAAATCCGAAAAAAATTCAGGGTCCCAATGTTTCTTTTTCTGTTTTCTATGTCAGCAATACTTCTGAATTACGGAATCCTAAATTCTGAACTCTTAACGATTTTCTGATACCATTTAGAAAAAAAATCAATTAAGATTATATTCCAAATCCGGAAATTGAAAAATACATTTTTTATACCCAAGACTGCAAAAGCATTCAAAATCTCAGAATCTTAAATGGAAACCATTTATCTTAGCACCTGTTAGAATAGAATCGAGTGTATGACAAAAGCCCACCTGGATAGGACAAAAAAACAAAAATCCTCCCGGACAAGAGCCCTCCAGTCCAAAAATGAGAGAGCGGATAAAAGCCTTTATATAAAAATGAGAGGAAGGACAAAAGCCTTCCTGTGAACATTCAAAATTCCGGAATATTTTGCTAGTCCCACAGGTGTTTGGATTTCAGAAGTTACACAGTATACAAAACGCATACAACGTCCAAAGGGAGGAAACTGTTTGACAAGACACAACCTTTTTCGCATACGCCTTCTAATATCCGGTATCCACTTGGACAGAGTAGACATCTGTCAGTATCCGGCTCACACCAGGCACCGGGGTCAACACATACTGTCAGACCATCACAATAGGCACCCAACAGTCCGTCTAAAAGAAAAAAAGAAATAAATCTAAGGGCTGTTAGCTCTGTTGTATTTTCTGATCTTTGCAATCTAAATCGTACTGAATATCTGTATGTATTTTCCTGTATAAGTTTATTTTTATATACTTTAATTCATCTTGCAGCGCACCGAGATGCAGCGACTGCATTTAGATTTTTTGCTATAACAGTTTGAGTTTGATACATACGGACTTTGCATGACCAGGGTTTCTAACTTGCATTATGAAACCATTTATGTACATTTTTTATGACAGCAACACTTTATGCTCGCATATCGTGGCTTATCCCTTAAAAGAATGTTAAAATCGCTAAAAAGACACTTAAAACAAAATAAAAAAATACTTGAATTGAAACCCAGACCTCTCACTTCCTAAACGAGCATGTTACCCCTGGACCACGGGAAGTTAGTTATTTGAGCAAATCAAATGATTCTATATTTAGCGTTTTCATGATTAATTTCGAGAAATTTTGTTGTTTTACACTGATGTAAACAATTCAGTGAAAATCTTCTCGTTGACCTTATCTCATAAAGAACAGAAACTAATTTGTCATTGATTTTATCTTGTTTACAGATTCTGTCATTGACCTTACCTTGTTTACAGATTCTGTCGTTTACCTTATCTTGTTTACAGATTCTATCGTTGACCTTATCTTTTTTTCAGATTCTGTCGTTGACCTTACAGATTATGTCGTTGACCTTACCTTGTTTACATATTCTGTTTTGACATTAACTTGTTTACATATTCTTTTTTGACATTACCTTGTTTACAGATTCTGTCATTGACCTTACCTTGTTTACAGATACTGCCGTCGACTTTACTTTGTTAACAAATTCAGTGGTCGACCTTACGTAGTTTACAAAATCTGTCGTTGACTTTAACTTGTTCACAAATTCTGTCGTTGACCTTAACTTGTTTACAGATTCTGTCGTTGACCTAACCTTGTTTACAGCTACTGTCGTTGACATTACCTTGTTTACAGATTCTGTCACCGACCTGACATTGTTTACAGATTTTGTCGCAGATCATATGCTGTTAACAGATCCCGTCGTCGACCATTTTTACAGCAGATTTTGTCTTTGACCTTACCTTGTTTACAGAATCCGTCGATCGCATGATATCCATCAGAACAAGTTTCACATGTATTGTCGGCGTTACACCAGGCATTCTCCACTTGACATGGTATGTCAGTATTGCAATAACCGTAGCCATCTTGAAATAATGAGTATTATAATATCATCATGGAAAGGACTGGTAAATTCATTGTGAGAAAACTCAGTGGAAAATTAAAACAATTATTATCTATAAATATAGCAAAGTTGATTATAAAAAAGATATGATTTACAAAATATTAGTCAAACAAACCGCCGTGCTTACAAATGAGATTAAATGAAGGTCAACATTGAATACACAAGTCATTTTGGAAACCTGTCCATAACGTAGAAACTAGCTTCAGAAATCAAAGGCTTGAAAAGTGTTTCATGTCATGTTTGAATGTTTAAGGGGGGGGGGGGGGGGGGTTGCATGAACGGTAGCTAGCATTTACCACTACCGTCCATGAACTGGCACAGTCAAACCGAGCCTGCAAAATTTTCAATTATGCTGTTTTGATGTCCTTTCTAGGGATGGCGTTTCCCTCTTTTAATCAAAATTCTTCATCTTCAGGTTTTATGCTCTACAATCCGAAATAAGTCGATATTTGCCGATTCATTAGGGAATAACTGTTAGCTTACCTTTCACACACATATTGTTGATAACCCTGTGTTCAGCAAGTGTACAGTTTACACATATATTGTAGCTAAGAAGACAGTTTGTACCGTCACCACATTGTATATTTTTATCACAATGACCTCCTAGGATTCCATCTTAAACAAACAAAACAAACTTGTTCATGTATGGTACAAATAAGACAAAAAAAATCAACAACGAAACTTAAATAATTATTTCAATATGATGTGAACTAATTCGTCGGATAGAAGAAACATCACTTTTATTCTATCTGGGATATTCCACATATTCCGACATATTGACACATTGCATTAACTTATTCCACCCGACATATTGATACATATTACAACGGAACATTCCACCTAACATATTCCACCTTACAAATTCAATGGACATATTCCACTAACATATTCCACCAGACATATTCCAACATGACATATACCACCTGACATATTCCACTAACATATTCCACCAGACATATTCCACCAGACATATTTCAACATGACATATTCCACCAGACATATTTCAACATGACATATTCCACCATATATATTTCAACATGACATATTCCACCAGACATATTCCACCAGACATATTTCAACATGACATATTCCACCATATATATTTCAACATGACATATTCCACTAACATATTCCACCAGACATATTCCACCAGACATATTTCAACATGACATATTCCACCATATATATTTCAACATGACATATTCCACCAGACATATTTCAACATGACATATTTCAACATGACATATTCCACCATATATATTTCAACATGACATATTCCACTAACATATTCCACCAGACATATTTCAACATGACATATTCCACCAGACATATTTCAACATGACATATTTCAACGTGACATTTTTCACACTATCTGACATATCCCACCCTACACATCTAACACGATATATTCCACACCAACTTGACCATCATTCAGTGTAAGATGCAGAAACTTACCTTTAGGCGTACCATCAGCTGGATCGGTCACTGTTCCATGTAGAATAAGTTCCCAACTGTATAAGGTCATCTCTTAAAGTAAATGAAACCGATTCAATAACAATTCAATGAAGTTTTAATATAAATTGTGTTGCTATTGACCTAATCAACATGAATTATGTCGGTGTTGACATATAATACTGTTGGCCGGAGCTGAAAGGTGATTGTTGGCGATAGTAATATTAAATTATAAAAAACTATCGAGCGAATCGAAATTGGCCGTTGTGAGGAGATGGCTGTTGGTGAGAGGTGGCCGTTGGGGATTGTTGCACTGTAATTAACAAAATATATACCGTAATTGACATAATCCACGTAATCTTTGCATGACATAAACAACACTAACTTTGGTTTTACTGATAGAATAAGCATAAAAGTTCTTGTTATGACTGGGGAGGGAATAAACTTTTTCATTCTTTATACACGGTAAACACGAGTTTTATAACGTTTAAATAATGGTTTTAGAGCATGTTAGATGCATTTGATTTGAAAAAAGTAGCACTGGAATTGAAATTATTTGTCATTGAAGTAGCAGAATGTAAACAAAGTAGTATTTTGATTTCCATACAAAATACAATACAAAATCTCAAAAATAGTACTGATTTCCAAAAAAAAAGCAACATAGCAAAAGATGGTTGATAAAAAATTGTTAGCGACATGATATGGCACGTGCGTCACAAACAAATGACGTCATCATTGCCATCAAATGCTTACCATTATCACAGTTGAGAAAATCCTCTAATCGTACAGTCCAGTCGCCTTTAGGATTTTCTCCCCACGTATGAACGGACATAAATGTCCAAGAAAATCGACCAGTAGCGTAGTCTTGTTTCCTCTGGCGTAGAATCCTCGTGTCCGTGCCTTGAGGTGAAACGATATGTATTTCTGTATGTTCTCTCCAGTACGCCTCGCACGAGACATAAATTTGCACGTGCTCGAGGTGCTGTATAGGACAATCATCGACAAAATACGTCGAGTTCACATTTCTAGTGCAGCATCTGAAGATAAGAATGTGATAAGATTAAACCCCTGAAGATGAGCGTACATGTAATAAACGGTTTTGTTTTGTTGCATACATAGTAATTCATCACTTTTGCCTATGCAAGCCATCTGCTTGGCATCTCCTTTTGGCTAAAAACTTAAAAGATGTTAAAAAACCTAACTAGGACTGTAAACACGAGTTTGTAAAACAAAAATATCCGTAAAGAACGCACAAAACGGGAAAATTGGAAATGCTGAACCAGAGGTGGATATCGGATTACTTTCAAATAATCAAATTCGAATTACACTAAATATGAAAATAAACAGTGTTTGTTTCATAAACCCCGTTTGTGAAAAGTATACACAATATTATTTCAAAATAAATACATTTGAATTTTTCTTTGAAATTAAAGCATTGAGAATATATTTGCGGCGCCGTATAAGTAATTTATCGCAACGACGCCAAATGTCGCTATTGCCGCTAAATGTCGCAACCGCCGCTAAAGTTCTCAAAATATTTTGACATTAAATGTCACAACACTACCGTTAAATATCGCAATATCTAAATTCAGGATCCATGCTGTTCGCTTACCCACACCTATTACAAGAAGAGAAACTGATAGTGAACAACATGGGTCCTGATCAGACTGCGCGAAAGCGCAGGCTGGTCTGGATCCATGCTGGTCGCAAATGCACTATATTGATTTTGTCGTGACGCGACTAATAGAGAATAACATGCTACTGTCTTTTGATATCAATTTTATCAGGCAAGGCTGATATGGGCTAGAAAGGGCGAGGCTTGCCGAGCCCTTTCTGCCCATATCAGCCGAGCCTGATAAAATTGATATCAAAAGACAGTAGCATGTTTTTCTATTTGTCATGTAACACATAAAAACTGTCAAAATAACAAAATAATCTACTTTAAAATAGCGAAATTCGTAAAACAAGGGGATTATTGTTCAAAGAAATAATTCTTGAAAACAAATTCCTCCGCCCCTGAAACTTAGAATTTGTAAATGGCGGCCATTTTTTCTTTCGACTCGGATAAAAGATACAACAGAATGTAGGCCTAACACGATAAAATTCTTACCTTTAATCTAAACTTCGATCCAAAAATTCCCTTAGAATCACATTTATAAACTTTACTGCACTTTTTGTCTTGAATTGACAAATTCAAAAGTTCACAATAATTTCAATCAAACAAAAGTCAAATCGGCAATCAAACACACGCTACACAAACATGCGTTTTATTTTTTAAACGAAACAATTTGTTCACGTATTAAATAATCCGGCGAAATAGGTAAACATTCACAAGTTCTCAAATAAAATCATCTAGCCTGTTTGTTATGATTACATGTACAATATAGTATGACGTGAACATTGATGATGTCATTTGCAATATAAATTATGACGTCACTTCATGTAGTTGGTGCTAAAACTATTCGCTATCTATTTATTCGTAATTGAAATCGAAATCGAAATGATAAATAAATAAATATCGCATCTTGATTGAAGACTTGTAAGGGTATGAGATTACATTGAAGAATTCACATACTGATAAAAATGAGAATATAAGCAATTGAAAAAAGTCCGTTAAAATGGGCGTGGCTTATTTTTGATATCAGGTTACTGACCTGATATCAAAAATAATTATCAGGCAAGTGTTATCGGGCAGTTACCATGGCAGTTGCATGATAAAATGCTGTATTTGGCCTTCTCTATTACAAGACGGATGAGCCGGATATAGAGATACAATGCGTACAAAAATGCCCCTAGGTGAATATTTGCAAACAGAGTGTGAAATTATCTCCCGTATTTAATGGATATAATACGTTTCTGAACGTTTATGATTTGCAAAATTAGGTAATTCTATTATTTACTTAGAAGGAAAAGTAGAAAAACTCAAAATTTTCCATGAAATTATATACGATGACTTTAAAAATTTCATAGCCAAAATAAAATGACGAAAACTGATTCCCGCTTGGTTTGCATTACTATCGTGGTTTATTAACCATTTCTGGACATGCACGTGGATATTAGCCTCCCTATCACACAGGGAATGGATTAATTTTAAAGTCTGCCCTTTTAACAGGGCGAACAAGATTTTGTTTCTTTCTTTTATGAGAAAGGGAAACCAGTGATGCGTGTATGTGGTCGCACGGTCACTTTCCTTACAAAATTTCCTCGATGCATGTATGTGGTCGCATGGTCGAACTCTCATTTAAAGTTAATTTGTCAAGAATGCAAAATCTTTTAAGTTTCAGTTTTTTAAAAGTTTTGTGAAACTTATTAAAAATAATGTTATAAATAATAAGAATTTGTAACAACCTAATAACACTTCCTTTAAAAAGAATGAAATTCCTAATAAGGCTTTTAATTAGGATTTATAAAAGCCTAAAAGAATGTCGATACTAATAATAAAACACATTTTTTTCTCTTAATGATCCCAGTAACAAATTTGCTCTTGATGAAATCGTAAATAGGACTTTGTAACGATGAGCAGTATCTGATTCAAAAATAGTTTAAGTGCATGGTTCTACTCCGGTTCACGGAGCGTGTATAGCTGAGTGGTTAAGGTCGTTTGCCCCTTACCGCTGTTGGTATACTATATACAAATCCCAAATACCGACAGGGATTTTGTATTGTAAAAAAGATATTCAGCTAGCTTAAGGAACATCGGTGGTTTTACTCGGGTGCCTGCCTATTTGTGCAGTTTAAAGCACGAAAAGGCAACTGAGATTTCCTGTCGAACCTCGCCGTACGACTTATACTGTGTTTAAGACACAAATTTAGGTCCACGTTCGTGCACTTTGTGCTATTCGTGTTTTCGCCCGGCGACCCGCCAAGCGAAAAGTCCAGAATTAACAAGTTAAAATGGTGGGGCGCGAGACATTTTATTTATTGAACTGCGGCCGCCTTCCCCACCCGCTCATAAGCGTGTTTTCGTACCGCGACCTAGCCGTTTTATTTCTTAAATCTTGCTCGTCCCCGTGGGACGAAGTTTTAATTATTTTTAACGTCGCCTTAGCTAATTAGTGTGTTTCGCTCCGCGACCCCGCCATTTTATCTTGTTAATTTACGACTTTTCGCTTAGCAGGGTCGCGGGACGACAACACGAATGGCACAAATCAGCCACCTTACAAAGGGGCATCTGAATATTCCTACAAAATCGCTATATGACTGATTGTGTTACAGTGACGTATCTAAATGAAAAAAAAGTTCTTAGTCGTTCATTATAAAGGTTTTAAAAGCTCGCTTTTATCAGTATAAGAAGAAGAAGAAATAGTTTGAAACCTCTAAATGTAATGAAAGTGTTTATGTAATGATTTTATCAGATCATTACAAATTACAATAGTTTTATATCTTACTTGTTCACTTGTATTCTTCCGCTATTACACGTCATCTTGCTTGGGACTCCTTTCCACTTAGTAGCCTTTTGGACCAACCCTTTAGCATTCATCATTCCGAAACCCAGTCCATAACTTACTACAAAGAATCCGTGTTAAAAACTTTAATTAACCTGATTTAAAGGGACTCCACTGAGGTCTAAAAGATTTAAACTGTCAGCTATGCAAAGATAGTTAAAGAAATATACTTAGAAATAAATTTAAAATCGTATTTTTATGCTTTCCTAGTCGAAATTTTCGATGCTTTTCAATTTGGATTCATTTTAAACAATTTGAATATGTTTTTCTTGATAAACGGAATGAGCGAATGATCTGAAATTTCGCACAAAGATTATTTGTCTAGATAGATGTCAAATGGAACATTAATCTCGAAATAATATTTCCGGTCAAAATCCTTTAGATCGAGATCATTTAACGCAAATCTTTATGGTTTTATATCATAATTAAAATGCTCAAATAAAGATTTATCAATATTGTAAATTCCAAAAAGCATTATCTGAAACGATATTACCGAATTTAAATTTAATGTTAATAAAGGGAGGTAATTGGAAGTTTATTTTCTATAAAGTCTTAAGCTAATTTTTTCAATTAAAAATGAATGCATTTATTTTAATGATTACATATAATGTAGCAAAATATATTTGAAGTACATATTTTACATATTTTTCGATGTTTGAAAATTGTTTTAGAAGCATAATTATATACATATATAAAATTTCACCTAAGTGTGGTTATAACATACAGGATCTGTAATGTAGAAATTAAAGACTAGGATGGTTATGGAATCAATTGTGGTACAAAATGTGCGTATCTGTTTTACATAATATCTAATCACGTAATGTTCAAGTCTAATGAATATTCTTTTGTGTACTGTTTTTGCCAGCTGCGTTTGTGTAGAAATTTCCCCTAGGTATATCTGTAGATATGGAAGTTTCTGCTAATAAATGCTGTACATCTCGCCAAGTTAGATCGGGACTGAAAGATTTAAAATATGTAACATTTTCTCAAATACCGATACAGATGAAACGCTTGTAAACTTTAATGTATTGATAATACATGTACATGTATTCGATCTATACGCTAGAGGATGAAATCTGTTATTCAAATCTTACAATATAATCTTTTTTTTATAATAACACCCCAGTAGGACCTCATAAAGAGTGAAGGGGAAGTTACCAGGGGAGACAACTTAACCGGAATGTGTTGTATATAAAGCACCACAATATTTTGGAAGGTCTTTCTTTCGTGGCTCACCTTACAAGAGGTAGACTATTTTAACAAAATCTAAATTTTACATTTACAATCTAAACCCACCCGTTAAATTTCAAAGTGTTTTTGTTTGTGGTTTGCTGTCCTCGCTTTTTTTATAATACTTGCTGTAACAGATCTTGGTATCTTTATCCTGAAAATTTGATCACCGGAAGTAAAAACAAAACAAAAGCTTATCTAAGATAAACTAGATTTTACACTTACTTTGCTTGTAAAGCAAGGGCTATAACTCCTGTTGCCACAGAGCTGGCTGCAGCACCGCCTCCATAGTTATCTATACAAGTGTCATTGATGTATGTTGTTGCCTGTATCAAAATTCGTACCAAATAAATTGAAAATTGTTTTCTTACGGTAACAGACCATAATAAGCATGTATACGAGCAGCCATATTGGTATTTTCTCGGGAAATGACGTCACAGTGAAAAACACCCATTTATGTGACAAGAATTTAATTTAACTAAAATACGAATAAACAAAACTGTATTAAGGTGTCATGTAAGGCACATATAAGGTGGATATAACTGCCGAAAGAAGGCAATGGCACCTTAAGGTTTATATTGCTTTTTGTTTTAACATTAATTCTTACTATTATATATGAAAGTAATTTTAAATAAGTTTAAGATATAAGTTGATTTGACCATCAAATTATGGTAACCAAAAAGTAGGACGGATTTGACATAGTTTACTACTTAAAATGTGTAACTATTATAACAAGCATGTTTGTTTTTTTTCCCCATTAAATCATCGTTTATGAAAATAAAATTTTATTACCAATGAAAATCCTATGTAGTACAAGGACTTTGTATGCATTCACAGGTGCTTGAAAAAACTCTTTTTTTATGTTATATATGGGCTATTTTTAATATTATAAGATATCTTTATATACAATATGTAGGCCGATTATGTAAAATATTTGATTATGTGACTAGCGCCTGTGTGTGCATTCGTCAATAATTAAAATTATATGAATTCCCAGTGTTTATAATGTACAACTGGAATTGTTATATCGGTAGATAAAAAATGTAATGTCTAATACCAGGTACTTCTTTGTCCCATTATAATAATCCTCGCCGGCATAGGCAGCAGTTATCACGCATGCGCATTCCTCGGCGTAAACTGCCGGGCCTCCGTCCGGTGCTAAGGGGGAAACACTTATTGTATATATACTGTTTACTTGCTCCACTGTATTGCAATCATCAAGAAGCTCCCCGTCATTTCCAGAACCAAATATAAATATAGCACCTTTCCCATGGCGACCCTTAAATTGTAAAATCTTGTTTTATTATTATTACTTCCATATAAACGATTTTTGCGGTATTTGAACATTGGAATCATTTTCCTTTAAGTAGTCATAATATGAAAAGGAAATTGTTTGAATTTTTAATTTGCTGATTACCTGTTGTGGAAAGATTAATGTTTATTAAGTCTTTTACTTGAGTTCACTTTCCAATTATACTTTCCAGAATTCCTCCTCTACGATATATCATACACTGCATTTAATTTCCGTTTCCGGTTTAAAGGCACATTTAGCCTCGGAAATGAACACAGTTTTTTTTATCTTTTGAAAATTGCAAATCTCAGTTTTAAAATGTATATAAAAGTATGGTTCAGCAAATGAGTATATTTTTTTAATCTTATAAATACACTAGAAATAATAAGTTTAAAAAATGAAAATAAATGCTGATTTTAGGACTTATTTGGCCTTTAAAGCAATTTGAAAGCTAATATCACAGACGTCATTAAACCTTAAACATGGCAATTTTCTAAAAACAAACACACTAAGACAGCCATTACTGACAAAATAAAAAAAAACAACAACAAACGAACTTCTGTGACACTTTTAACCAATGCGGATCTTGGAAGCTGTTCCAATGGGTAAAATCCACCTCCCTGGTTCACACCAATGCCTATCCCATGACTGCGTATGTCTATTTCATTCAGCTTGTACGTCCATGCATTTGCTAACCTGGCATCGGTTACACCGAATAATTTAGTCAAAACTCGAATAACTGCAAATGGACAGATTCCGGAAACATCCTTAAAATATCTGGTTAGTATGGGCATTTATATAATAAGTAATATACTGATGTTTCGAGACTAGTTGATTATCTTCTGTATATATTTAATAGATCATGTATCAGCAACATCCATTTTTTTAAATTTGTTACCACGTATACTAATATAACTGTTTATGGTTTAACAGACCTTCCATCAAGGACCATTTCAAATCAACTTATTTATATTTCGAACGTTATCCTTTATATTTACAACAAGGATCTTGCACCGACTGCCGAAAATAAGCTACTATAAATAAAAGTGCTAAATGAATATACATGTATATGTTTTCGTAATTTCTTTTCGAAATATGATTTCTTTGCCGTTTTAGACCGGAATATCTAGCTCTTTGATAACTGTTTAACGGACACTCGACAGAGCCTCGTTTCCGCCGTAAACAGTTATCCTCGAGCTAGGCCTTCCGGTCTGTGCCGGCATCCAGTGTAAAATTCTTATAGTCTGATAGTCACACGCACCTGCAAAAGAAACGTCATACGCAATTCCGGTGACGCAATGGTCGTTCTTGGCGGCAGCAATAATTCCCGCAGATCTAGTACTGTGACTGAAAAGTAGATAAAGAACATAACTGTGAATATATCAACTTCAGATCGGAAGAGTTGGTGATGAAAATGTATATCAAATGTTACATATTAATTAAAAAAGTATCAACAGGTTGATCATACTATTTAAATAATTCGTGTTTTGTACTGTTTTGTGATTATACATTCAAAATTTCTCTAAAAAAAGATAAAAAAAATAAGACTGAAAAAAAAAAGGAATCATATTGTCATATTGTCATGAAGTTTAGCTATCAACGGTGAGCAGTAATTGAGGAGTGTTCAAAAATTGAAGCTAAAACACAAGTTACAAAATTTGACATTTGCGAATAGACTGCAAAACTGATTAAATTCGCTCTTATGAGACAACACAGAAACAAAAACAAGATTACCACTAGATTTCTATGTTGTGAGAAGATTTGGGTCACAAGAATCAGTTATTTTAAACGACGTTTGGCATACACAATGAATTTGAAATTGGGCCGAAAACGTAGATTCTAAAAAAAATGAGTTTGAAATCTTACTCGTCATTCGGTGCATCATAACTGACGTCAGACTCGTCATCAACAAAGTCATAACTCAGAGATGGCTTCTGAATAAAAACAATAATTACAATTGATTATAACGTACGCATATGAAATACCGGCATAAAGGTATCATTATTTTACCATTTCATTAATAACTTCAAAATAGAATACTACAATTATAGGCGTTTTAAGTATAAGAACAACATATAATAACAATGTTCAAAATTGATTATTTGGCGGGGGTGGGGGAGGTGGAGAGTCGGGGTATTTGGAATTGCATTTTTTATGCATAATGTATATTAGACATCCAAGTGAGAATCAGGTTTAAGCAAGGAAATTCAATAGGGACTTACAAAATTACCAACAAGATCATATTGATCTGTGTCTAGTCCGTCACCGACTAGAGCTACCACAACACCCTTTCCGGTGTATCCCATCTCCCATGCTTCATACACTCCCATTGATGGATACTGATCTTTGTGCTACAAAATACATTAATCAATACATTACAAATACATTTTATAGTTTAATAGTGTATTGTCTCATTCCAAGCATGTCATATATACAATATATCACAATGTTCAATCATATTAAAAAACATGTTGGTCCAATCTCGATAGATTTATAAGAGACATTTAAAAACATGATGATACTGGTAAAATATATTCTATAGCTAAAAACCAATTTACAAAAATGTACTTTATAACCAGGTTACATGTATATATAGCAGACATTTTTGTTTATTCCTTCATGAAAAAACAATATACTTCAAAAAATAATGCCCAGAATATTTGTGACAATACTACTGCAATTTACTTGTTATGTGAGTGAGGCTAAATATGTTCATACAAAAGCGTAAGTTTAGTGCAGCATACATGTACCGTACCCAGCATTGCTGTATAATTCTCATTATTCAGTAAAAGAGTAATCATGTTCCAAATGAATGCATATATCATGGAGTATAAGGTTGTAACCCAAAAAGCACTTGACTGTGAAAGGTGTGTGACCTAATATATTCGAATAAGTACATGATTATGCTAAATGTGTGATCCAATAAGTACATGATTAAACATGGTGTGTGACCCAAGGTACAAAATTCAGCATGATGTGTGATCCAATAAGTACATGATTGAACATGGTATGTGTCCTAATAAGTACAAGATTGTACATGATGCATAACCAAATAAGTACATGGTAGAACATGGTGCGTGAAAGGCCATTATTCTGCACTACCTTAAATGACAGTATAATGAATAATATTAACAATAATTGCTTGGTTGGATATATTTGACTGTATAGGGTGATCGCCTTCCAGCATGATACATTTGTGTGCCAGTGTAGATAACATTAGTAGGGTACAAACAAACTGCACTAAACTCAGCCTAAAAATCAACCATTTAAATCAAGCCTATACACAATATGTCTTCATATTCAATATCGATACACTGTGGCAATGTACTGCTATATCATTGCCACAATTAAATCTTCCTTCACAACCAAAATAAAACAAAAATATCTGTTTTACATCTTCAATTATAAAATATAAAACTAATTGCTGTTAAAAAATATGTACTATGTACACTTCTATTATTACATTTCTACTACTTTAATAAAGGATTAAAACATCCTATTTACACATAAACACATTCCTTCTTTGTAGTATCTGGAAGCAGGTTTTGGCACTAACTCTTATTACATTAGTATTACTAAATATAACTTTTAATTTCTCATCACTTTTCAGGTCAATAAAATTGTTAACAGCAACTGCAGCTTGTTCAAAAAGTACATTTCTTAAATCATTGTATAACTGACATTCTAGGATTACATGAGTTTCATCCTCTACCACATGACAAAATGGACATAGACGTCTATCTACCTGGAGATTTTCAAATCTTCCGGTTTCTATACGAATTGGTGCTACACCACATCTAAATTTGCTAAAAGCTGATCTGTGGCTAACAGGCAAAATCATTGTACAAAAAGGTTCAACACAATATTTTTCTTTAAATATACAATATGTCCGTAATTTATTCCGGCCTCTACCTGATGAGCCCGTCGGTGCATTAATTTTATCAAACCACTCTGTTTTAAACTTAGCAAACATACGTTCTTCTACAGCTTTAACAATATCATTCTTGGATATAGGCATGGATATATCATTATATATTGAAAGGTCTAACTCATTCAACTGTTTACGAACCCAAAAATACCAGTTTTTACATTTGTTTGACTTACAGGAGGCCCAGAGCGCAATTTGCTTATTTATTCTTGTAGTATTGGTACATGAGAGACGGGCCCAAAAATTGACTAATGACTTCCATTGTCGTACATGTGGCGGCACCCATCCCATATCACCAGAAACAGCTGCTGTTGGTGTGTATTTCCCCAACACCAAGAAAAAAACCTCATTGCCCGATGTTGCACTGCTGCAATACAGGAGTAATTTTTATGACCCCATATAGCAGCTCCGTAGGCAATAACCGGCCATACAACAGAGTCATATAATTTGGTAAAACCTCATAAGGCAAACCACCAATAACCTTGCATTTGCACTTGCATAAGTAGACCTAAGGCACGACTAGCGCTCTGAGCCACCATTTTAGCTGTTATACTAAAATCTAAATACTCATTTATTAACAATCCCAGATATGTATATTTGTCAGAATAAGAAATAATATGTTCACCACAACTAAATTCATGTTCTGATCGTGGCATAGACTCTGTTCGGAAGAGCATGACATTACATTTATCAGGATTAATACTCATATCATTTCGACCACACAAGTCATTCAATGCATTTAACAATAATTGTAGAGCATCTTCACTATCTGCCAGTAGAACGATATCATCTGCATATAGTAAAATGCATATCTTTTCTTCTCCAATATTCACACCCACATTAAATGACTTTAGATAGACAGCAAGGTCATTAACATATAAATTAAATAACAGAGGTGATAAAATACATCCTTGTCTTAAACCACATTTAACATCAAACCAGTCTGTTTCACAGATTTTTTGGAGTTTTTTACATAAAATAGTTGTTAAATACAACTTTTCTTGTATTTTTACGCAGTTCGAGTTAAAGCTTTCATCTTTTAATAATTGGCATATGACATAATTAAATAATTGTGCGTATATTGATATAAAAATAGATGAAATCAATTACAGATTAGATATAACAGCCATTGAAATTACAAATACAATAATTTGAGCCGCGTCACGACAAAAACAACATAATGGGTTGGCGACCAGCATGGATCCAGACTAGCATGAGCATTCGCGCAGTCTGATCAGGATCCATGTTGTTCGCTTATCAACTCAACTACAAGTGGAGAAACTGACAGCGAACAGCATGGATCCTGATCAGACTGCGCGGATGCGCAGACTGGTCTCGATCCATGTTGGTCGCAAACGCACTATATGTTGGTTTTGTTGTGTCGCGGCTCATATTATGTTCCTTTGATATGAATGTAACTCTAATAAGAATAAATTCAAAATTATCATTTTCATACATATATGTTGAATTATGTTTAAGACGGTGCTAGAGGGCACAGAGGGAATCTAGCATTTACCACTATCGCCCATGAACAGACTCAATAAAATCCAGACTTCAGCATTTGAATTTTCTCTGTGTTGTTTAGACTCCTATTTATCTAAATGTATTTTATAGTTTGAACTGGTTAGATTATTTTGTGCTGCAGATAAAAATTGATTAGTTTTTCATTTTGTCGTTTTAATTTTTAACTATTTCAGTCACATCCCTTTTCACTGAGCAGTATTTAACCAGAAAATGCACTGTTATTTTGAATAATATTTTTCCAAACACGAATGACACTTTGAATTCAACTGTGTTTTCAGTGTCTGTTTAAGTAAATCAATTCAAAGTTTTGTAGTCTGTTTAGTTAATATTGGTTGACAAATTGTATCTAAAAACAATATGTATGTTTTGTAAATACATATATTTTTTTATTTATTTTGACCTCAAGTTATCTTTTATCGTACATAGTCAAATTGAACTAAACGTTTTTAAATGTAAATGGTATTCACCGATTTCGTTTTTATGTGTAATTTCGGATTTAGCTTATATAATCACATGATATATTGATTAAAATAGAGTAAGTAGAAACTTAACAGTATTTGTAATTTATTTACATAGTTCCATTTTTATTATTAAAATAAATAATTCTAAAAAGATACTACAGGAAACTCCGCTCATAAAGATATTCAGGAGACCGCCGAATTTATATCGGTATATCCGGACATCGTTATATCCGAGAGGCAACCAATTTAAAAACAAGAGTAAACTGCGCCAACAGCATCGTTATAAGCGGTATATCGGTATAAGCGTTTCAACGTTATAAGCGATATCGATATAAGTGAATTTTACTGTAGTATTTAAACTTGCATTTTACTTACCAGATGCCATTGCATAGACCATAGCGGATTGTTAACAGTCAAATTTACAGCCTTTTCTGTATTTGAATATCTCTCCATAAGTGACGTCTTTGCTGTCGTTTCCGCTGGTTTCTCAGCCAACGATTTTATCTTTTTCAACTTTAAACGTTTCCTTTCTGATGATTCATCATTTTTGCAATGATTATAGTCCGCAATGAAAACAAAACATATAAAATTAAAAACAAACAAACGCTTCATTTTAAGTTTGTAATCTGCATTAAAAAATAAATAAAGACAATAGATATGTCTTCCAGTTTTCAATTCACAATAAAATTGGTCTGTTCAGAAACTACATGTTAAACTTTGTAAAGACAACATTTATCCTATCGTGTTAAAACAAGCGGGCTGTCGATCAAGTCCTTGTATTGGTTGTTACAACATGTGAACCGATTTTCCCCGGCTGTTTGGAAAAACAATCAACATGATTTTATAAGATATCAAATTTAATTGAAAAGTGGCTACTTTATTATCATTATCATTTTGCAATTATTTTACTTTTACTTCATTCGTTTCATTAAACACACCTAAAAGAAATGGGAAGTTCGGAATATTCTGAATTAGACACTGGATTAATCTCTCAAATTGAATTCTTTCTGCAGTATAATGTTGCAATTGATATCTAATATGTAAACTCTCTTGTGGTTAATTAGATGGGCGCTTGTTCTGTAAAACGAAACCCAAGTAAAAAAAGATATTTTTTAAAATTTGTTGATGAAAGAGGGTTTTTCAATTGTATGAGATTGAAAAGTGACAGCATATTTGGTTTTAATGTTTTCTTTAATACAACGAGTAAAAGTCATCACTTTATCATAGATAACTACAAACGGAAGGTTACTATCGTGTTTTTCTTTAAAACATCTAAGTAATTCATTGCGTACGCCATCTTTCTGTCTCAGACGCTAACAAAGGACTTCTATTTCGTTTGAATACGATTCAAAATTTAACAATGTTTCTAAGATTATGCTTGTTGTCTTCGTTAACGTTGTTTACAATTATGCCGAATACTAATGCAGAGGAAAGATCTGGGACACATACGCTGTCCAAAACCGAAAAATTGAAGAAAGCCGAATCATTACAAACAATGCAAGAAACTACCGAAAAGGAACACACCCATAGATACGTGATGTATTACAAAGGTGAGGACAAAGCGGCAAAGGCTCTTGGCAAAACATACGGACTGGAGTATATTAAAACGGTTTGTCATATATCAAAATCTTGTTTCATCTGATTATATTATTTGTTTCTTCTGACTTCAGACGAGATATTTAATGTAACCTTACCATAATTTGTTCCACTTTGTTTCGAAGTATCGAATAAAAGATTTGCCAAAAAAGTGTTAAGCCGGTCATAATTAAAAATCATAAATCACGTACGTTGTGTTTCCAGGTCTGCAAAGAGCATTTTACCTTCAAAGATAGTCTTTCTCGGACTCCAACAGAAATCGAAGAAGTAGTTAAAACAATGAAAGGCAAAGACACTAAGGTAATGATTATATACCTGAATTAAGAAAAATCAGGTTTGGTCTAAAAGGACAACCTGTAGTAACAACCTGTTTCTGAACACAGTGTACATTGTTTTATCAGCATAACATAACGTATTATGTCTAACATATCATCAAATAAAATAGATTTATTACAATATTATACCATGAACTAATTATTAAATAGATTTATTACAATATTATACCATGAACTAATTATTAAATAGATTTATTACAATATTATACCATGAACTAATTATTAAATAGATTTATTACAATATTATACCATGAACTAATTATTAAATAGATTTATTACAATATTATACCATGAACTAATTATTAAATAGATTTATTACAATATTATACCATGAACTAATTATTAAATAGATTTATTACAATATTATACCATGAACTAATTATTGAATAAATTTATTACAATATCATACCATGAACTAATTATTAAATAGATTTATTACAATATCATACCATGAACTAATTATTAAATAAATTTATTACAATATTATACCATGAACTAATTATTAAATAGATTTATTACAATATTATACCATGAACTAATTATTAAATAGATTTATTACAATATTATACCATGAACTAATTATTAAATAAATTTATTACAATATTATACCATGATTTTATTATTAAATAAATTTATTACAATATTATACCATGATTTTATTATTAAATAAATTTATTACAATATTATACCATGAACTAATTATTAAATAAAATTATTACAATATTATATTATGATCTCATTATTGTAACTTATGTTTTAGACCGTATACAATTCGTAATAGAAGTAAAATTAAATAAAAAGTAACTGTTTTGTTTTAAAGTATTCTTTTCACATGAACCTAATCTTTAACTATAGGACTTTAATATGTATTACCTTATGATATAATCAGTAAAAGCATGTATTAGCAACAGTTATAGATATAACGAGTAAGAAAAGATTATACAAAACTTTCATTGTACAAGAACGATGATTTTTCAATATAACTGACAACTATGTCAAAAAATGATTTGGTACATTTCTCTTATACAGTATTCCAGGTGAAATTTTTTCATTTTAATATTAAGTAAATATTTAACATGCTAATTTTAATAATTTCTTGAAAAAATTATTATACCAATTATTACTAATATTAAATTAATTTCAATGTTTTTATGACTAACATTAATGTAAACTTGTATTAATTTAGATCTAACGTTAATAATGAGAAGTTAAATATTTACCTTCTTGGCGTGTACGGGCCTGAAAAGTTACATTGTTCTCTTTTTATGATATAATTAACAAAAGCATATATTTTACCCAACAGCTTATAGATATATACGAAGATAAGAAAAGCAATCTACAAAGACTTTCATTTGTACCAGAACCGATGACTTCTTTCAATATAACTGACAACTATTGGTCAAAACAATGGCATTTGGTAATTCTTTTATACATCAATACATTAAGCATCAATTGGTCAGGTGGAAATTTTGCATAATTCATTTTAGATCTTAAGTAAAGTATTTAACAATGCTCAATACAGTTTAAGTTAATTGCTTGAAAAACATTTATAATGATACCAATTAAAGTATACTAACTATTGTTGTTATAAGCCATGTTTCTTAGTCTAAAATTGGATGTAAACTTGTATTTGATTTTAAGATCTCGATTTTTTCGTTAATAATCGAGAAGTTAAATATTTTACAGGAACCAGGAAAGAAACCTTCTATGGGCGTGTACGAGGCCTGGAAGAAAGGTTACTCTGGCAAGGGAGTTGTTATAGCAGTGCTGGACGATGGAATGGACATTAACCACATCGATTTAAAAGATAATTATGTAAAATATCTATTTGTTAAAATTGCTGTCCACAAACTGTTTAACAAGAAGACAGCACGACACTCATGTTCTTCGTTAAATTACAATTTAAGTTTTTATGAATTTTTATTCTTGTTAGCAAAATATTGTTCAATGGCCTACTGATTCTTCTGTCAAGAAGAGAGTGATTATTTCACTTTCTTCTCTTTTATGTTGTTTTCAATTTTCGTTGGATGTTGTTTTTTTAATTGACCATACTATTGCAGTCGTCTTGCAGTTTTAAGCACAACCTTGTTAAAAATATCTTGTAATAAAGAAGTCGGTCAAGAACAATAAAAGCAATAGTTAAAAGAAACAAAATTGCAAAAGCATATTGTCTAATTTCGTTCATGAAAAATAATGATGAAATATGCACTATTCCTAACGGCCCCCTAGCACCGGCTTAAGTGGTATTTAATCCTCAACACTAAAAGTATTACAATCAATGATCCCGAAAGAGCAGACAACTAAACAATACTAATGTGTAAGGTTCATTAATATTTACATCCTCATTTCCTGGATACAAGTATTGGTTTTTCCTCTTCAGAATGGTATACTTAGTAAGAATTTTGTTCATGACGAGATTGGAGGTATACATGTTGCAGATGATGACGGGTATGTTTAAATAAATAAATAAATAAATAAATAAATAAATAAATAAATAAATAAATAAATAAATAAATTATACCTCTTACTTGTTGAGTCATAAAAAGTAATGCTTAGAAGTTTTCTTAAATATGCGCCATGCACAAATAATTCTGGCTTGTATCGTACAACATTTTCATTACAAAAAAACTTTTTTAAATTTTCAGTTGACACATGAACAGATAAAAACATAGAAATGTTTGTCGTTCAAGGCATGCAAGTTTATGTAAATGTTTTCATTACAAAAACTTACTTTCCAGGCATGGAACACGATGTGCAGGCATTGCAGCCGCTGCCAAGAACGATAATTGTGTTATAGGAGTTGCCTACGAGGCTACAATAGCATGTAAGAAGATATTGTAATGTTATTCTCTCCAAGTTCTCCATTTACAAACAATATATCTATAATTTTTCAATAGAAATAAATAAAAGATATATTATGTCCGGATTATCTTCATTCCTTATAGTTTTGTTTTACAAAATTACTAATTAGCAATCATTCAAATTCATTTTATCGCAAAATAGCTAATAAAAAGACTTGTAAAAATGTAAATACTTGGTAAGTAAACAATGTGGTATGTTGCTCAATAAATGAACTGTTTATAAATATAATGACACAAATAATGAGGCAAGCGGGCGTTTTGGGGGATACATTATAAATGTATAAACATATAATGTATAAGATTAAATAAAGAACTTGTTAAACAGTAAAAACAAAGCACAACAAAAAGAAAATAAAAAAAGAAGACAAAAGTCCTTAATTTTATGTGTACCTTTATATGGAAAATGTTATCTTAAGCAATTTTGATAATTGCCCTTTTTGTATTATTAAGCTTTACGGATACTTGATGAGCAATCAACTGTGTCTGTTACTGTGGATGCTCTAACGCATGAACTAGACAAAATTGAAATCTTCAGCAATAGTTGGGGTTATCCTGGCAACGGATATGGATATGATCCGTTATTTGAAATGGAAGAGGCTGCTTTGATTCAAGGAATAACTACGGTAACGTTAGATATATGAGCAATTTAGCCTGTCCGATTTCTTGATAAATTTAAACATTAGTTTTTCTGTCTTGTTCACGCAAAAAGAAAAAGAAAAAATCCAACAGTCAATAATTACTTTCTCCTGACAAATGTTTCCAGCTTTATTTTGTTACAAAATTTCAGTAAAAGCTAACCATGTTTAAAAAAAAAACTTGTAATTTTGACGATCATTTTAAACAATCACATATTTCCCCTGATCCCCTGACTGTGGCAATTGGTAAATAAGGTAAAGGCTTCGATTTTGAACAATTACAATTTTAATGAGATTGTTTAGATGCAGAAGAGAATACAAACCATGCTGGTTTAGAACATTATATTGATGTATTGTAACAGGGGCGTAATGGCAAGGGAGCAATTTATATATTTGCTGCCGGTAACGACGGTGCGAAATTTGACGACTGTACAGCAGCAGGTCATATCAACAACATTTATACAATCAGCGTTAATGCACTGGACCCGGATGGTAGTCTAGCTAGTTATTCAGAGGAATGCACAAGTATGATGGTTGCAACATATGGAGGTGACAAACTCAACAGAACAAATAGTTTAATTGTGAGTGACATTTTCTGAGTGCCATTATACATATGGTTCTTTAATACGGGTATCCCAAGTTTAAGGAAGTCTGCGCGAGACTATCATATTATACTTTGGAATTGTGATTTATTTATAAGATGGTATGTTACCTTTTGCTTAAATGTTGCACATGCACAAAAATTTATCATAATGAACATGTACAATTTTGTAAACACAAATCTACATCAGTCGTTATATGTAAGCTTTAAAATAACATCTTATTCCTTTCCTCCATTGCTTTGAGTTATATTCAGCGTCTGCAAAAATGAAAATTAATTGTTAAACCGATTTTCGATTGCATAATTAATCATGTTTTAAGTGAAATCACAACATTCTGTATCACTGTATTATTAAAACTCTAAACAGCTTTAATGATAAATCATTTAGATCTCGCTAACAATAAGAGAGTACCTGTTATATCAACAATATTTTTGTAAATTGATTTAATACGAACACTGTTATAAAACAGCATTGTGTTTCCAGGCAACCACGATAAGAAATGATTCATGTACAGACGACTTTTTGGGGACATCAGCTGCATGCCCTATAGCTGCAGGCATTGTGGCATTTGCACTGCAAGCAAAGTAAGTCATTTCAAAATTGGACATGCCTTAATTAAATATATATCCTTGTACATCAATGTGTCTGATGATAGGCAATAGCAAATAATAATAATAAAAAAAACAAGTAAACTGTGTTCCTTGCTTACAGTTTTCTTGCCGTAACAGACCAAGATATTCTCATTGCACTCTACAAATTTCCCTTTATTCGAGCCATCATTTATAAAAAGCAAGCACTGTATTATTTTGTAATTAAAGATAATTTGATAGCTGTATGGAAATTACGCAACATGACTTTATGTGACTTTTATTGCAATGAAACAAGCAAACACTGAAGAAAGCAGAACAAATAAAATAAAAAATCACCCTAGTACCAACCCTTACCGTCCCTGTTGAGCCACTCCCCTCGGCTTCAGTCAGGACATTGGCAGCTTGTCCACTATCCAAATTACGGTTTACTTTTCGGCGTTACTTGTTTCTTTATATCATTTAATCGACGTATAAATGTTTCGATGAGTATGGAGAGTCTAGTCAAAGACTAAAACATCGTAGAGAATTTTATTTCAAAATGCATATACATGTAGTTAAATCTCGAATAAAGATATATACTCTAGTGCTATTTCTTGTGATCTTCAATCATCTTTTTACATTTATGTGTCAAGTAAAGTTACATATATATAAAGGGATGTTATATTTTCTATACAGCCCTGATCTAACATGGAGAGATGTTCAGTATCTTATAGCGATGACGTCATCTTATGAGGACGTACCAGGAGATATATACCAGACAAATGGTGCAGGGCTAAATGGTAAAGCAAGTTTAAATTCACTATCCTTAGTATTGTGCTTTTGTATTGTCATTTTTCATTAGACCATCTAAATGTTTATATAATTTAGATACACGGCATATGCTAATTTATGAATACATTTTTAATTTATTTTAGCAATGAAATGATGCTGTATCAAAAACTCATTTTAATAAAGAGTTTTTAAAAGGTTCTAGTATGTTGCAATATAACCCATGCCTTGCAACTTTGGATTTATAAGCATACAACTGTTCAATATCTTTGCCATATGAAACTTCAAATATTAAAGTTGAAAGATTTGCGTTACATTGAAGGCAAAAATAAATGCTTTTCATGTAACCAAGGTCGTCTTGTTTATCTGTTGTTGTTTTTGTTGTTGTTGTTGTGTTTGTTGTTGCTCAGCTTTGCTAATACTTTGTTTTGTCTTTTCAATATTATGACTACAGTCAGCGTATCTCACGGGTTTGGATTGATGAACGCCGACAGAATGGTCATGGCTGCAGAGTCATGGACAACTGTACCTGACAAAATAATATGTGTTGGTAAAACACAAATTGTCAACGAGTATGTATTTACGGTGAAATAAGAATAATAAAAGATATAGTAGTAACAAAAATGATTCTGCGTTTATAAACAACTGAATAAACAATTGGCTTTCAAGCACAAGTGTATTATGTAAAGGAAAGATTTTAGTCAATAGCAAAAGGTGTTTATGTTAAGATGCCGTAGTAAACCTTTTTTAACTAGTTTTGTGATTTGTGATATTTTCTGATAGCTCATTCAGTGCAGAACAATCATCTATTCTTAGAAATAACACAGCGTACACTGATTAACTTTTACTTATAATTTTCGTATAGTACTTGTAATTACAAATAATTAATGATATTGATTATTTCCTCGGCAAATAGGAAAGGTAATAGTAGTAAATTCACCGGAAGTGAATGTGTAAACCAACAACTTACGGTCGAAAAGAAAACAAAACAAACCCGTAATGTTACCAAAGCTCATCAATGTAGATATTAATGTATATATGTCTACACACTATGTGCTTTTTCTTTATAAACTAAACTGATATATAAGTGACTTATCTGTTTCAGGTGCTGTACAGATTTTATTGAAGCTAAATACGATGTACAAAACTGCCATATAAAGCATTTAGAACATGTAGAAGTACACGTGTATTTTGAAGCAATTTGGCGGGAATACATAGAACTTCATCTTATATCACCGTTTGGAACTGATAGCAGGATTTTGCGTCAGAGAAGGGCAGATTTCGAAACATCAGCTGTTGATTGGACGTTTCTGACAGTGTTTAATTGGGGTGAGGATCCTACTGGAAACTGGACCATCAGGATGGATGACTTTCTTACATGTGATAACGGTAAGTAATGGTGTCAGTATACTTAACCGTTATTATGCTAAGGAAATTGTCGTCTGCTAAAAATATCTTTTGCTTTATGATTAAATTTCTGAAATTCCGAGGAAATATAGTCTGAAAGTCAAATAGTTTTGAATTTGACCACACGGCGACCTACTGGGCGTAGGTTTTCGATAGCATTTATGACCACAAACAGCAGACGCAGAATTTAATGGTTAATTTACAAAGAAATAAGTTCAAAAATTTGACAATACATTTCAAGATTTTGAATTACAACAGGACAGAACATGAATTTGTTTGGATAATATATCAAAATGAAATGTCTTAAATATCTATGTATCAATTTTCTCTTGATAGTGAGTGATAAGACCTGACGACATATGAAAAAATATTTTATTGATATAAACTATTAACAAAAGAATGAATACGGCAAAGTAATAGATTACATTTGTACAAAAAAATAAATGCTATATTTATGGTATATGGAATATAAACTGTCAAGATAAATACTATTTTATATATGTATTTAAGTGATATAATTTCTATTTTTCCAGAGATATATTTGTATACATGGTCGCTAACATTGCATGGTACAGTCACAGACCCAAAAGCTGGAACACCCAAAAGTAAGAGATGCCTTGATAGTAGAGCGAAGCTTGATAAAAATGCAAGCTTAGAAATTGTGTATCGAAATCAGCAATTACTGAATTCATTGTTTATGTCAGTCAGCGATTTAATGCAGAACTATTCTAGTACAAAATATATCGTTTATGAGTAAATTGAAATGGCTAAACGAAATCAGCCTCTTTTCTTAAAACTTAAAATAGTTTTTCCCCCACAAATATAAGAAATAAAACTGTTGCATTATATTAGTGTTGTTTCTTTCTACTAAAGCATTTCTTGTCTCTAATTAATATGAATTTAATTTTTGATATAAATAAGGATTACCCAGAGTTCCAATATTGATGTATTAACTTAAGGAACTAAAAGCAGTTTTAGTAATTAGAAGTTTTTTTCTCAAGATTCTTGAAAAAATAGAAGAGGATTTTAGAGGCAAGCTGTTTTGAAATAGATGTATTGCTATGACTATTACTATAACATTTATATTACAGACGGTACACTGGGAGGGTATTGTGGTGATGACGTAAGCTGTGTTGAAGATCTTCACTGTCTTCTGGGCTTTAATCTGTGTGTCTCGTGTAATATATCAGACTACAAAATCATCAACGGATACTGCGCTAAAGGTATTTATTGACATGACTTTTTCTTGTTTGTAACCCAAGAAACATTGCGCTTATAGTATTTGATATATGAATATATTTTACTCTTGTTTGTGGTTTTAGAAATGTACTTGATTTATTAACACAACTAGCTTGTTCTTGGTCATGGAAACGTTTTGCTAAATGCATTTGATTTATTAACATGACATCTCATTGTTGTTTCTGTTTTCGTGACTGCCGGGATGATTTGTTACAATATTTCAAGTGTCTAGGATTGAATACCGAATAAGCCGGTGCTGGGGTGCGTAAGGATTGTTACATTGATCAGAATTTAACCGAGTCTACAATTTGTAACTATTTGTGTTTGATTTAATTGTTCCCGGAGGACACTTCTAGAACGTTTCCTTATTTATGATCTTATAACATAAAATATGATTTTTTCCGAGATCCAAAAACTTTTTTTTTTTACAATTTTCTCAAGTACAATAGCCATTCTTTGGTGCGTTACGTTATTTTTTGATACTCTTACTTTTTTTAATAATAAAATCGTATTTTACCTTCGAGTCAAAAAGGTCCGAGTGGGAGCATCCAGCAAGTGCACCAAGACGTAGTATCCTTACATTGAAAACAATTGTGTTAATAGTATTCGACTTGCTCTTGTTTATGATCTTATAAAAATACATTTTTCATGTGATTTTAATGTACTTTAGATGAGTTGTATTAAATCTGACATTGACAATGTTGATATTCTTTCATCTAGTCATAACAATTTATTTATTCATTTTGTTTATTGTGATATATTTACGAATACTTGAACTTATTTTCCAGATAGAACAACTGGTGGATATTGTGATGATAACAACATATGTGAAGCTGAAGAGTCATGGTGCAATGATGATAATTTCTGTGAACAATGTGACACGAGTTTCCGCAGATACGAGGATAACTGTTATCAGGGTATAGTTATTTGTCATAAATAGCTGTTATCATTTGATATATTTGTATTTGTCACTCACTTCCACTTTAGACATATAAAAGGTACTTCAAAGATTATGGAATGCTTTGAATGACAAGACCCATTGAGTATTCCCAGTGAAAAATGTATATTGGCCAATATTGTAGAAAAGCGGAAACCTTCAAATACAATGCACAGAACTGGAAATTGAAGATGTTGCAGACTCGGTTTGATTGAGTTTGTTTATGGACGGAAGTGGAAAGTACAAGCAATCGTTCATGCTCCCTAGCACCGCCTTATGTATCATTCATCATACATACAATGTACATTGTAATATATAACACCAGTTGACGTAATTTTTCTTTGCTCTTTAGATGGCAAATTAGGCGGATTCTGTGATTACAGTTTGTCCTGCTCTGAGCCAGATGTTGGTTGTAATGGGCTGATAAACCGCTGTATAAACTGCACTAACGGATTCCATACTATACGTGGATATTGCACTGAAGGTAATACTACGGTGTACTGTTCACGACAGTTACAAGTTCGTCCTTTCAACGCAAAGATACGAGAAAGTGACATCTCTCCTCTTAGCTCTTACAAATCGTATTCAAACACGAAAATTGGAAATAATTAGCGACCTAGCTTTCACATGATATGATTCATAAACTTCTTTTTTTATCTCATCCCTAAGCACGTATTATATTATATATTCATGCTAGAAAAGGGCGATGTTTTTACTGCTGGGAATGGGACAGGCTATAAAATTGGACCTCTAGAATAAGAGCTTTGATCATTTGCGATAATGCAATACGACTTCCGTGTTATAATCGTTTGATAATGGCTTTTAAAAATTAATTCTAATGAACCTAAGACTATTATCAATAAAATACACGAAATTCTATATTACATAAATTTAATTAAATTTTAGGATCAATGACATAATTTGTTTGAAATTCGGAATAAAAATCGATGGCTTACAAACCTATATCTGTCAGATAATATACATACAGAAAAATGTCAATAAGCAAACAATTAATTAAAATAATGATTATTATCGGTAAAATTAATTGAAATAATGTTTATCATCGGTAGATTTAATTGAAATAATGATTATAATAGGTAATATGTGATATATTTTATAAATTTAGATGGAACAATATACGGATATTGTGATTCAGAGATACAATGTAACACGGAGGAATCTGAAGCATGTTCTCCGACGAATAATTGGTGCGTTACGTGTTATACGGACTATGGACAACACATCATAGATGGATTCTGTATTGACGGTAAATCTTCTGAGTTATATACACATAAAATAATAATAATAATAATAATAATAATAATAATAATAATAATAAGAATAATAATAATAATAATTAGAATAATGATGATACTACAAAATGTAATAATAATTAGAATAATGATAATAATAATAATAATAATAATAAAGACAATAATAATAATAATTATAATATAATAATAATAATAATAATTTGTTTTTCATTGCATCATTTATGCTTATGAGATTTATGAAAAAATGGTCAAATTTAAAAGGTGGCAAATATGATATAAACCTACTTCTTCAGCATCATTTTCAAAGTCTAAGGATTTCTGGGGTTACTGTACTACATGATGAGGATATATATATCAGTTTAAAACTGATATACAATGTACATTTATATACCATTAATACCTGTAGCATATAAATAGAACTGTTGAAGCCAGAAAGAAAATAGGAAAATATTAACGTTTTCACTTTTTTTATTCGAAGATCCTTTTTCCCATTATTGGTTACTAGTTTGCCTTGTTAATCATTTCTTCAGACGGAACGATTGGCGGATTTTGCAGTGATCTTGTACCATGTACAGACGGTGTTAGCGGGTGTGATCTAGAGATGAACAGGTGTGTAGCGTGTACAACCGAGGGTTTCCACATTATCAATAGCATTTGCAGAAAAGGTAATGATTTAACTTTGTCTTCCTTGTTGAAATATTTTAGAATTACAAGCTTGAGGCTATTTTGTATACAAGTTTTATCAATATAGGGGCTTCTTAATATCTGTTACCTGTAATTACTCGCCCCTCATCCGCTCTTGGTCAAAATCCCGTCAGGGACTTGAAGTCTTTAATATAAGGAAGGTATCTTAAGTAGCTTACGGAAGGTCTGTGGTTCTACATTGGTGCCCGCTCGTGCCTTAAATAATGCCGAGGTCTTCCTCCTCTAAAAAGTGGAAAGTCGCTTTATGACTAGTGCCGGTATGTACTTAAATTCCAACGAACCAAAAACAATTCAAACATATTATTTTTTCACTATTTATGATTAAGAGACTATTTTTGATACTTTCTTTAAAAAATTACATTTCTAAATTTTCACTATAAATAAAAGTAAAGTAATATTAATGTGTCATTGGCGTAAAAAACCCCAACTTAAAATGTTAAGTATTTTAAAAGGTTTTGGGCCAAGACTATTCCATACCGAAGAAAAAACAGTCTAATACAAATGAATTAATGTAGCTGAGTTATGTAAAATAACAACTGGTTTTGCCATACACATATATTAAAATTATAATATAACTTGTCGTTTTTGTCCATCAAGATGGTTTACTACACGGTTATTGTAACGAGACTGTTAAATGTCCAGACGACATAGGGTGTCACCATCAGCTGAATGTTTGTATCGTATGTTCAACCCCCAATTATCGCATTGTAGGCGATGGATTCTGTAGGGAAGGTTCTTGTTGTTGTTCCATGTTTTTCATTTGCAAATATCGTAATATTTCAATATGTTAATGTTAGTTTAAACAAATTTTTTATTCATAATATAGTTTCATTTTTAATAACAAATTAGATCAAAGAAATCTCACTGATTATGTCAAATGCTGGAAAGGATCATTTTAATTTGTGTCTGATTTGGTTTTTCTTTAGTTTGGATATTGCTTTTGTTTGATTTCAATGCCAACGGAATGCAACTTTTTCTTTATAGCAACATATTGCATCTAAAAGATGTGATGTTTCGAGGTCCTTTCATTAATGCTCTGATATGTTTTGTTCAGACCATCTCCTTTGTTAATTTTCTTTGTCTTTAGATGAATTCTTATTGTTATATTGAAATAATCAGCAACATATTTTAGTTTCAATATATATAATATCAACCGACTTGTTTGGACAGATGGGTCAGCAGGTGGCTATTGTGATACTAATATAACGTGTGGACAAGCATTGTCGGGTTGTATGAAAGACACGAACACGTGCGGTATTTGTTATGCTGGATATCACCTTGACAACGAATTTTGTATTCAAGGTATTTGTCTATCATTGAATACATTGAATTGTCGAAGAATGAAATCCTTATAAGAATATACAAAACGTACATTTGCTCGTACCAAAATTTCGGATGGTATTACGCTTTTTTTGTCGTACATGCCTTTTTCGATGAGGTAAATATTTGTATATAGCAAACTGATTGTAGTTTGGTGTGAGAAAACAACATTTTTTTAACAACCGATTATCAACGTACTTTGTAATCTCTTATTAAACACAAAAACAATATTATAATTTACGGGAAAGGCAAGTTTTCTGTGTACGATACGTTTACATATTGATATTTCACGCCATTTCAGGTCGGTTTACTGACAACAAAATTCCCAAGATTGACGATGTTTCACGATATTTTATGATAATCGGTTGTTTATTTGGCGGAACAACTTCCGGTATAGCTATTTCTGCTCCTATATGCTTCATTATAGTTAGAATACTATTTCCTCCAAAACAGAAACCTGTCACCATCAATGGAAAAGGTACCTTCAAGACTGAGGGAGAAATTAACAAAGGATTTGTGTCGCAAAACTAATGCGCAATCAACTTTTTGATACTTTGAAGATTTAGTTGTATTACATGATGAGGACTTATACCTGTTAAAACCGATAGACTGTGTACATGTATACCTGTGAAGCTAGAAAGAAAATAGGAAAATACGAACGTTTTCACTTTTTGTCTTATTCGACGATCCTTTTCCCACTATTCCATATACTATTGGTTACTGGTTTGTCTTTTTATTGATTTCTTCAGATTTTTTTTTGTCTCACAAAACTAACGCGCAACCAACATTTTGATACTTAAAAGATTTAGTTGTAATACCTCTCAAAAATTGTTTCATGATAAAATGAAATTGTAGTCATTCATGCGTAAAAACGTTGTTCAGTGTACAAATTTTGTGATTTAGTCTAGCAGGAGACGCCCACTTTCCACAGAAAATAACCATAAATTCAAAAAAGACAACGCAGAAATGTCTATTACTATAATGGTTAATAGGGTGAATTTTTTGTGAATAAGTTTGTAAATTACATATATGTCGTCGTTATGATTATTTTGAAAATTGATTTAATGAATCATTTTTATACCATGTCAGCTAAATATTCACAATAATTGATTTTCACGTCTAGATTTTTATAGCTTATTGTATTTATGATAGAAAATTTAATACAAATGTTATAACTACCAACCATAATAGTGGACAAAAGATGTAAATATTTTGATAAAATTCTTTCGCCGAAACGTTTATAAAAGTCTTACATGAAAGTGTGTGTGTTTTTTCCCATAAAATTTAACACTCCTCATTAGAAAACAAACATGGATCAAACAGTTATTTTCATTACATCTTAAGTTGTGTAGTTACTCTATGCATTTTTTTCCACTTTTACATATAGTTTGTTAAAACATAATTATTTTCTTTATAAATAATTTGTTATTTTTTCTATAATAGGACTTTATTATTCAATGGTTGCTATTGGTTCAGTTTTGTTGCTTTTTCTCATGAAAATGTTGCGTTTTTATTGTATATGTGTTTAGATAAGAGACTCTTTTTTAAAATGTCTTTGTTATTATTTTCTAACTCACTATAATCAATAGAAAAGAATGTCTAAAATACCTCAACCATCTGAGAGAAATGATATGATGTCAATCACAGACAGAAAATTTTAAAGATATTTAAGTCAATATAAAAACACCATGGAACAAGAAGAATTCAGAATATTTTAACCGTAAAGATTATAGTTGTCGTATACATTCAAATATTTTATATCAGGGTTGCATACACCACGTGATATATGACGTTAGTTTTGAAATACCACATTCAGCATGTTGGCCTCTATTCGATGGAAAAATCAAAAGCCCTGAAAAGTTCTAAAAGACACTGACTTCATCTGAAATTAAACAATTTTGAATTGACTTTCTCGTTTTAAATGGCAGAAAATCAGCTTAAGATTATATTGGAATGAATGAATGAATGAATGAATAAATGAACGAATCAATCAATCAATCAATCAATCAATCAATCAATCAATCAATCAATCAATCAATCAATCAATCAAATTATGCATACAATAAATTAAAAAAATATAAATAAATATATAAACCAATTATCTAAATAAATAAAAAAAATAGAACCTGAAAACAAGAGTAAACGTAACAAAAAAGTAAAGTTTTAAAACTGATACTGACACTGAGAAATAAGACATTATACTGATACAAGTGTATCACAAAGGTCAGAAAATAGTTCATTAAAATAATTTCATTGATATATATGTCATACTAGTTAATGTTTCGATAACCGATATAATAATACCTAATACTATGTCACTTTAACCGAACAGTTGAATTTCTTTCATCAACAACAATGTTATCAGTTGCCTGATGACCTTTTATGACAAGATATCTAAGGATAATGAACTCAATATCGACTAATATCGGGGAATAAAGCAATAGTTTCCATCTTTAATTGAAGGTTCCAAGATGACCGCGGTATGGACACATTTGATAATGTTTCCTACTTCAAATTTTACCCTTCCGGCCGGTGCTAGGGGGCGTGCACGGTAACTTTTTAAATCCGTCTATGAACATGCTCAATCAAATCGAGTATGAAACATTTTTAAATTGTGCCGTTTTGGACGTTGTTTAGGGATTTTTTATTTCTATTTTTTTTTACATTTTGCTTAAACCACTTTTGGCACATTTTTGACACGCGGAGAGTGTGTTTTCCAGTGAGACGTCATTATTCGAGAAATACAAATATGGTTGTTGCATAATTGCTAATTAATTAGTGTCCGTAAAATCCATGGGTAATGATTCGCAATTAGGAACGGCATTAATATTCACTTTGAATACTGTAAATAGAATGTAATATCATCTTATTTATGTCAAGAACGAGGAGTTTACTTCATAAGTTATTCACTATACATATGATATGAAAAAAGTTACCAAAGCTCATGTTTCCGCTGTGAAATGCCGTTCACAACAAGAGTAGTTTTTAGCTTTACTTGATAAGATTTGTAAAGATTATTACAATTGTTATATGTTATAATTCACTTCCATGCAATGTCCACGGAGTTTGACCAAAAGATATAAATTTCTAGCCAAAAGTGGGTCACTGTACGGCTGTCAGTGAGAACCTTAATGTACTGTAACCTAAGACAACAATGAAAGGAGGTAGCCCTTAGAAGGGCTGTTTGTGCCAAGCAAAGGTCCTGCCTTAAAAGCCGTCATTCGTACTAGGGGCTCAAAGAGCAAAACGCCTGCCTTACAAGCCGTCATTCGTACTAGGGGCTCAAAGAGCAAAACGCCTGCCTTACAAGCCGTCATTCGTACTAGGGGCTCAAAGGGCAAAGCGACTGCCTTACATGCCGTCATTCGTACTAGGGGCTCACGCAACCTCGACTCTGCCTACTTTGTAGGGCAACTCCCATCGGCTTTAGTCGGGACACCGGCAGTTAACTTCGTCAAGTGTAAATGGGTGCGTATGATAATAAGATGTTAGTTATTATATAATTACAGATATCGTTTTAATCAAAAAGACGAAAATAGACATACATGTATAAGCATTTGTAAATAAATATCTCGAATTTGACCTCGACATCATTATATACGATTATAACTGTGCTACTATTTAATGACCTCTAACTTAATACATGAAAAATAAAAATATTTTTTATATATAGATGTTTGACTATTTTTTTCTTAAAAAAGAAACCCCATGTAACAAAAATTGGTTGCTGATTTCTATTTAAAACTTTGAGTCAATTTTTTACTTAATCTTTAAAATTTTTTTTTTGATGCAAAATTTTTCCCGGGAATTTAAATTGGGCATTTAAAACTATAAATTTAAACAAAATAAAAAATGGGAAAAAATAAAGGGAGACAATAAAGTTAAGAGTAAATGGGAATGAATGAACGAAACAAACAAACAAACAAACAATCAATCAAATTTTTACACAAATTATTCAGAAAGAGATACCCGAAGAAGACTGTTGAGAGTCAAAACGTACTGTGTTTTTTTAAATAAACAATACATTTTAAATACTGGAGTTGATTTCTATATTCAAACGTACAGGAAAATAAAAAAGCAAACAATGATCGATAAATGTAAAAACAATAACATGACAAAATGGTTTACATATCTCTACCAGATTAAAGTAAGATCTGGATCTTGTTTTTATTATTAATATTATTACTGATATATGAACAAGCGTGTTTAAACTTAATATTTAATCTATTACTTAAAGAAAATAAGAATGCATTTTCTCAGTTCTTCTTAAGTTAACACATAAAAATACCAATAAATATTAGTTTTTGTTATAAAAGCAAAACAATAAAATTTTTGTTAAATAAGTTTTGTAATAAAAACAATTTGTAAATAAAACACAAACATATTTCTGGATCATTATAGGTATTACATGTATAACATTTTCTATTCGTTGACCTCGTCAGCATATTAGTAAATAGTTTCACTATTGTCAGTCCTTGTCAACCTTTTGAACCATACCCGTACAAACCGTGCCATCCCATCTGGAACAAAATGAAAACAATAAAGTAAAATAACTGGATTTTTCACATTTACGACCATCTCATTGTGGGTGCCTAAGGCATTTATACCATCACATACTAAGTGGCACCTATAAAATGTTGCCCCTTACATAACCCAGTCTGCTCTTGTCTCAGTTTTGCAGGAATTATTGTACACACACAATCATAGTCCGATATAATGTTTAGTCATTAATTTTCAGTCATTAGTTCAAATTGGTTAAAAAGGAAATGTTTGCTCGTCCATATGGTTCAGCGCGGTGGCAATGGAAAATTACTCATTGTTGTTTTATTTTCTTGTCATACTGGTACGCTGCTTTAAGAATAAATGCTGCTTCAGGCGGTGACATGTAGTCTACAAGCAAGAGGGATGGAGCACATTTCATTTATCCTCATGAACAGTTTTAATCAATCTGCTTTTGCAATTTTCACGTTTTTTACTTCTGCTACAATTACCCTCTATGTATTTACGTCTTTTTATAGCATAATTCATATTTAAACAAAAACAAAAACAACAACAACAACAAAAAAATACATTTAAAAATATCTCTATTTCTCTAAGTACATAATAGTTAGACTCTACTTACCGAATGACCTGAAGACAGACATCCCATTGAAAAATTCACCGTTTTGTTCATCCTCAGCGTGTTCCGTGGGAAAACACCTTACAAATGACATCATCACTACAGACACAATTACTGCACACAAGACAACACGAGCAAGCTGTAACTCCATTTTGTTCACAGATGATACAGTTTATCTCAATGTTAAACGTGTAATTTTGTATTTTCAAAAATTATGCATTCATTTTAACAATCAGATTTCCCTCCAAAATTTCTTATGTTAGTATTAGTTTGTGTAGATTAACAATCTTATCAAAATTTAAGTGAAACGTGTATGCTCAACTGATTTATATTTAAATAAACCATACGTTCTAAATTTCGGAAAGATAATTCCGCCTTTCATATCATTTTGATATGTAAAAAAACCTTTAATTGAGATTTATTATATACACAAAGTTTTGATAACGCAAGAGATTCATCTTCATCAATTAATGGTGGCGCTCTTGTTAGTTAACTTACAATGCATTAAAGAAAAATTAATGTTATTCAATATCTAATTTCATACTTACTAGAGTTTGTTTTCGAAATTGTGTAAACCGAAATATTTATTATTTTGTTACTTTTTAATACAACCATGACTTAATGTTTAATTGATGTATTACGAGATTTACATGTAACTGTATAAGTTAAATAAAATCTTCTTCTTCATCATCATTCTCATTTTATAACGGAACATATCAAAGTATTAAGGAGCAGACAACCTAATGCTAACTGATCTATTACGGATAATTCATGAAACGAATTAAATCTTATTTCGATTACAGGAAATTTATTGTCTCTGCATAAACCTGTCCAACTAATAAAAAGATCAGATTTTATCTTCTAACTTCAAAATTTCTTAAAGATGGTCGTGATATGTGGATCTAAACTATCCATTGGGGGCGAATTTTAATATTTTGTTGATTTGTTTTATTATTTGCCCCAAATATGCATCGCAAATGAACTATTTACAGAAAAATGATATTGATTTTCAGTATTATCATGTTGTTTGTTTGCAAAATATTTCTCTATTAAGTGAGATACTGAACACATATATTTTGGATCTATCTAAAAAAATTCAAAAACGAGATTTCAATTGAATTTTGAACTTTAACAACTGTTTAAAATATGTGTATTTAATTATTCTGAAGGAGCTCTTTTGGGGCTTAAACATTTGAAATTGTTACATAAAGCTTTTATGTTTCAGTCAAATTGCACACTTCAAAAAGACTTTTTCTAGAAAAATGGATTAAATTTGTCCAACACCTCCCCCGCTTTTTGTACATGGTTACCATATGAAACATTTTTTTAGTTTTCATTGAACCATATGTCTTTTGTTTTCCCTGCATCTATACAAGTTCTTCCTTGCTTTAACTTTTCCCATGTACAAACTATAAAAAATAAATCTCATTTTCAGAATATTTTTATCCATTATGTTACTTTCGATGCGTAAATTGCAATAAGCATGTCAGCGGCCTGGCTGATTGATAATTCACATATTTCTGTGTTTAAATAATTTAATAATTTAACAAAGTAACTCATTACATAACCAAGAACATATAATTTTTTTATGAAAAGTATTTCGTAATTAGCAAATGAAAAACTACTGCATTACAATTTACAGAAGAAAGAAAATCGCCGATCGCCGAAAAAAGGACCATGCCATGCAGTAATATCCCTGACGTATCGGTTGGTTTAGGGTAGTTGGGCATTATATTGCATGCAGTAAAGCAGTCCCTCCAAACCAATGGATAAACGAATACGCAACGGAATAAAATAATAAGTGTTTTAACGGTTGGGTCGGGGAAAAGTGATTTTTACGAAAATTATACATTTTGTTACACAGAACGAAAAAGTCGTTGGTAACCCACAAGGAAATCTTTGGGCTTTGCTGTTACAAAACTTTCAAACAAATGGAAACAAAAACGAATTCGTTATGGATAATGACGAATGTAATTAACGGCAGGATAAATAAAGTGATGCTTTTTACGAACATTTATAAACTTTATAAACAAAACAAACAAATCGCCGGTCACTTAAACAACAATGCCCCAAGAAATCCCCAAGGCATTTTGCTTAAGTTAGGTCTTTGGGCATTATATTGCTGTTAATTATGAACCTGCAAACAAATGGTAAAACCAAACCGCAACAGAACCAGACAAATGGTGTTTTAATGGTTGGATAGAGAAAATGGTGTTTGTAACGAAAATTATTACACTTTCTATACAGAAAGAAGATGTCTGTCCAAATAAACGACAATGCAACACGGATATCTCCAGGACGTTTTGCTTGGGCTAAGGCTTTTGTGTCTCATATTTCAGTAAAAGAAAACCATCCTAATTGAAACAAAAACTTTACAACGGAATGAGGCCGATGTTATTTTAACGGTTGACTCGATAAAATGTTTTTTTTTACGAAAATTAATACACATTATATACAAAAGAACAATTCTCTGGTTCATAAAACGATCATGCCACGCAAAGTTCTAACGGACGTTTTGCTTGAACTAAGACTTATTTCTAAGATTTCTGTAATGACAGTATATGACTGTATAACAGTTGCTTCGAGAAAAGGTGTTTTTATGTATGCATTTTGTATTAAAAAACAAAAAACAAATCGCCTGTTCAAAACACGAACATGCCACGCTTTTTGTGCTTTTTACGATTTGTTGACACTTTATTTACAGAGAGAAGAAATTGTCGGTCGAAGAAACGACCTTGCCAGGCATAGTTCTCCCGGAGGTTTGATCGGGCTTTGGTTTTCTGTCTAATATTTCTGTACCGAACCCTCCAAATTGATACAAATACGAACTCTCAATAGAATCAGACTATCAGAATCTTAAGGCTCTGCCGATTTTCCGCTAAACAGTAACCCGAGAGCTAGATATTCCCGTCAGTACTGACAGTGTTTGATGCTTTTTCTTGCATATTACATATCATTTATTTTGAGAACAGAAATTACGAAAACTGATAATCTACTTGCGCACTTTTTCTTATAGTAGCATATGAACTTACAACTTCATTCATAATGGTAAAATGACGTCATCCTAACGACGCAATTCATTCACAAAAGTCGCGCGGCACTGACGTCATTTAAGGCACGCGAATTGTCTTACATATCAGACAGGTTTTTCTAGCACCGGTGTAAACGGTAGATAATCGTGTCTGATATGCAAACAAATTATTTTTTTTAACGGTTTGATGGAGGAAATGCTGTTTGTTACGAAATTTCATACACTATATACAGAAAGACCAATCCTTTGGTCCAAAAATGATGATGCCTCACGGAGTTCTCCCGGATGTTTTGTTTTGGACAGAGTGTTTTATATTTCTTTAAAGAAGACCTTCCAAATTGATTATTACGTAGAGTTCATTTTACCATGGCTAAACTTGGCATGACGTAAATTATTTTCAGTAAGTGCACTACAGCGTTTTTTTTTGTTTTTTTTTTACAGAATACCTAGTTCCATTTTGATAACGATGTTTGACTACCTTTTCGTGATCATTCTATAAAATTCAGATATTACATGTAGTTGTAATAATGTTGCTTGTGCATATTTAAGAACAAATCGCCTGTCTAATAAAAAATGAGACATGGAGTTTTCCCGGACGTTTTGCTTGGTCTAAGGCTTTGCTTCTTATAGTTCTTTAAAAGAAAACACCCCAAATTAATACAAAAAACGAGGTCGCAACGGAATCAGTTAAATAGGGTTTTAACGGTTGGCTCGAAAAAATGTTTTTTTTACGAAAATTTATACACTTAATATACAAAAGGAACACATCGCCTGTTAAAAAACGTCCATGCCAGGCGGAGTTACCCCAGTCACTTTGTTTGAGCTAGGCCTTATATTTCTGTGAAGAATACGCTTTAAATTGATACTTAAACGAAGTCACAACAGAATCAGACAAATGGTGTTTTTACGAAATTTATACAATTTACGTACAGAAAGAAGAAAATCTGAGTGCAAAAAACGACCATGCCTCAAGGAGTTTATCCGGACGTTTTTTTTCCACCAGGGCTTTGTGTCTTTTATATTTCTGTAATGATACAAAAACGAAGTTGCAAGGGAATCAGACAAATGATATTTCAACAGTTGGCTCGAGAAAAAGGTGTTTTTACGAAAATTCATACACTTTATATATATATCTACAGAAAGAACAAGTCGCCGGTTAAAAAAAACGACCATGTCACACGGAGTTCTCCTGGACGTTTTGCTTGAGGTATGGCTTTGTGTCTTATATTTCTGTAAAAACCCTCCAATTGATATAAAAAAGTAATTCGCAGCGGAATCAGACAAATGGTGTTTTTACGACTGGCTCGTGAAAATGGTGTTATTTGCAAAAAAATATACACTATATCCATAAAAGACAAATCGCCGGTTCACAAAATGACCATGCCACGTGGAGGTGTCCCGGACGCTTTGCGTGGGCTAGGGTTTTATTTTAAGAAGACCCTCCAAATTGATACAAGAACGAAACCGTAACGGAATCAAACAAATTGTGTTTCTTGAGAAAATTGTGCTTTTTACGAAAATCTTTACATTTGAGCCGTGTCACGACAAAACCAACATAATGTGTTCGCGACCAGCATGGATCCAGACCAGTTTGCGCATCCGCGCAGTCTAATCAGGATCCATACTGTTCGCTATCAGTTTCTCTACTTGTTATAGACTTTGTAAGCGAACAGAATGGATATTGATCAGACTGCGCGGATGCCCAGGCTGGTCTGGATCCATGTGGTCGCAAACCCATTATGTTGGTTTTGTCATGACGCGGCTCATTTATATATAGAGAGAAGAAAATGTCGGTCCAAAAACAACCATGCCACGCAAAGTCCTCCCAGAGGTTATATTTCTATAAGAAGATTCTACAAATTAATACAAAACGAATCCGCAAAGAAATAAGATCAATGGTGTTTTAACGGTTGGATGCAGAAAATGGAGTTTGTTTCGAAAGTGTTTACACTTTATATGAAGAAAATATAAATCTCAGGTTAAAACAAATGAACACGCCACGCAAAAATCTCCGTAAAATTATGCTCAGTTTAAGGGCTTTGAACATTGTACTGCTGTGTATAATAACCTTCTAACTAAAACTCTTTACTTCAACTTTACTTAAAATATATGTGTTTTATCATTTTATGAAACCGTGACTGAAGGATCAGCGACGATTTTTCCTGACATAAGCAGACATTACGGAATCATAAGGGTATGTCATCCTTTATAGTTAAATATTGACATGATTCTGTAGCCCTTTAAGCAAGAGAAACATATCTTATAATCTGCAGTATATGTAAAACCTGATTGTAAATAAAAATATGTCATGTGTCTGTCTTTAGTTAAAAATAGATTTGAAAAATGAATTGAAAAAAGTAATACTGGGGATCACTTCATTCAAAAGGAATATAGTTGTTCCATGTCAACATATACACTTACTTTTCCTTTCCTCTACAATATACACTTATCTTTCTCTAACACACCCTTCCCGACATATTTTTTTCTTCTATTACTTCAATTTTTACTGACATATATGCCCATACCTAATGTATGTTAAACCACCTTGATAGATTTATTTATATGGATACGATATTTAAAGATAAGTTATTTTATTCCCTATTGTCTCATTTTGTTTTACGCACATTGCCAAAGTTTTAAACTTCCTGATGCTATATTTAGAGCGAAACAAATAACAATTTAAAATATCCGACACGTAAGGTTCTATTTTTATAAAAAAGGAAAAATCTAGAAATGGAGACGATAACAATTTTGAAATTAATTTTCCTTTTGATTATATTCGTATATGTAAATGTGGGAGACATTAGTTATAAGCCAGACGTGAAACTTGTGCTAAAAGTAAAAAAGCCTGGAGATAATAAAGACTTACTGAAGAATTTATTGTTTTTTTAACGTGACGCAATTTGAGCAGGCAAGTTGTCTTTTTAAATAGAATTAGTTAAACAACATTGTCCTCTGACATTTATTTATACTCTCAGTGTGAATATTTTTTTGTTTCTTTGAGAACATTAATACATAGGTTTATATTTCGACCTTTTATATTTTAAGATAATAGAACAATATCAAATTACAATGTATTTGGGTTTATTACCTTTTATACACAAAAGTATATACACCCTTAATTGCGCAGCATTCTAAAAATAATTCTTCTTTTGTATAATCAACATAATAAAGTTGGTTTTTTTTTAATTGAAGCCTAGAAAACGTTTTTTTTATTCCCGTTTTATTTTGATAATTATAATAAAAAAAATCTTATGCTATCTGTAAATTTTGACATGATTGAAAACCTTTTATTAAAGAAGAACATCTAGTTCCAATTAACAACAGTCAATACAAATTTGAGGATAAAGTTATAACAATCTATAGTTACTTTTTGGCGACGATTTAGAAGAACAATAACAAAGACAACAGTCAAATTTGAATTTAACCGTAATCAAGCTGACGTAATCATTGAATTTAACCTTTATTGTGATTGTTCCTATTTATAGCTTACACCGTCGACGTATTTATTGAGTTACACAGGCTCTAGACGAAACGCCGCTTTACGAAAGACACTTAAACAGCTGAAAAGATTATACAATAACAAGGTATATATTAACATGAAAATAAAACGATTTGAATTTAACTGGCATTTCATTATGTTTGACTGATAATGGTTTAGGTTCCAGGAAAAATTCACGTTTTGAACGTGCGCTTTTGCTTATATTAATGCTACATGTTGAACAGAATTTCCCAAGGGGAATTGTAAAACTATTAGGTATATATACTCCATATAAAGACAAGGATATGAACTTCAAACAAACAACGAAATCCAATTTTCGTTTTCAGAAATGTTTGACTGCTAAAATTAGATAAATAAATAACAAAAATCTATCATAAACCCTATTAATGGCAGAGTAAACAAACACACAGGCACATGCACACACGCACGCGGGCACGGGCACGCACTAAACTTCAACTTCAGCTCAAAAAAAACCACAGGCCGTTGATGGAAATATAAACCATGCTTACATCAAGGTAAACTATGACTGAAGAACTCTCAATAGCATGCGCAGGCAAAAATAAGCATTCATAATAAACACTATAGTTATGCTTTTGCAAGTAAATCAATAAAAATAATATCCTTTTATTCCTTTTACACTGTACATGTTTTTCCTGTAGAAAAAGTCTATATATTAATTTTGTTTAACAAAGTAACAAATTATTTCATTGGTCACTGAGTTGTTAATTCAGCTACTGGATCACATTTAAATAAACTGACCAATCAGTTTAGTTTACAGTTTTTAAACATTCTAGGCAAGAGTTGTCAACAGAATAATTTGTTGTAGTCGGATATACAGTAAGTGAAAAAGAAGAAGAAGAATTTACCCTGTCACTTGATTTTAGTTTCATTTCTGTCTGCTCATGCTGTGAATATTTCTTTAGCTACAGTTTACATTGCTGCAGACCATTCTGTAACCTTCGGTTATTTTCGTGTTTGAGCTAGCCGCGTATTAAGTTTTATTTCACCAAATGTTGAGTTCCTACAATGGAAATAAATTTTAATGGTAAATTTATTTCATCAGATTTAAGTTTACAAGCCAAAATCTGTACTTGTTTATTTTCAATAAAGACACATTTATGCTTGTTTATCAGATTTTGAAGTTGGTGCCTGCAAGAGAATATGCTGATACTTTAAAGCCAGTGGCCACAGACAGAGAAGGTTACCAACGTGTAAAACCGCACGAAATTTATGTAAGACCAAGTTAACATAGTTGAAAGCACTGCAATTTAGCATTGACAGAACCATTTGTTTGAGCTTGATAAAAAAATCTAAAAAAGTGGGGGTTGTAAACGAATTAAAAAAGATTGATATTATTTTTGCTTTTGAACAATTTCTTTGAAATTAATGTTAAACATCTTTGTTTAACAATAAGAATACTTCAGATCCATTTGGTAGAACTCAACAGCTTTTCGCAAAATAATTGATAAATATTTTGCACCTTATATATGTCCATTTTTAGTTAAAAATTATAGCAAAGTTAAATAGTCATGCGTATTCTTTAAGAATAATTATTTAATCTTTATCGAAAAACAAGCAATATACAATGCATACCTGTTTAGATTTTGATCTACCTGTGGTTATATTTTTTGTATACATTTTCATGCTATATTTTCAATGAATCAACTTTTCAGACAAACCTTGTCTGTGGCCAATACTATGGAATGGGCGTTGAGAAAGCGTGGTCACGTGGGTTTACCGGAAGTGGAGTCACAATTGCAATAACAGATGTCGGAATAAACACCAATCTTCTTGATTTGAAACAAAATTTGGTAGCAAACTGTCACTTTTGTTCAAACTTTTTGTTTATTAGTGAACACTTTATCCATTCTCCTTTTTTTTGTTATTCGCTTATACCGATTTGCACTCACCTACCCCGCGCTTGCTTATCACATCACTTAAAAACTTTTTGCAGGTTTTGAGTATTGTCACCTTATGATTCTCTACAATTTATAATGGAACGTGATCTCAGTGTGTTCACTCCGTTGTATCCCTTTTTTATTTAAATAGTTGCCTTTGTTTTAATTTCTAATTTTTCATATATATCTTTATTTATTTTCAATTGCTCACGTTTCACCTTCAAATAATTTTGCACTTCTTTGTTATTTTCTCCTCTACGTTTTGTATGTTAAGTTTGTTTAAAAACGTTTTCTTTTTAAGAATGAAACCCTTAGTTTCAACTTTGTGGACAACAACCATAATGTAACTCCAGAATTTTTTTACAACATTGGTGAAAAAGCAGCTTTTTTAACAGAGTATGTACAAATTATCGTAATTCTATTTGATCAAAGCTATATGATTGGTTGTTTTTTACATTGAAATAATGTTACTATGTATGGCTCTATATTTCTAGCTTTAATCAGATCTATTACTTTGTGAATTGAAAATGAATAGTTATTGCCAAATGTATTTTTCTAAACTTTTGCCAGCCTTTAAAACAAATATAAGCACCGGCTTTTCATTTAATTTTAGACTATATCAAGCATCCTGTAGATTTTAGATCCATCCTTCCAAGTACTAGTTTTATATAAATAGACAAGCATGTTTAATAAATCTTCAATACAAATCTGTATCATTTAATGCAACTCTTTTATTTTTTTCAAAATCTTATACAACTCTTTTTAGTTATTTCAATTACATAGAAGTCCATTATTTAAGTAGATGTGATTAATATGTTATTGTTCGTTCGTGCTGCTGTTTTAACGTGGCTTTTGCATGATTTTAGTCATGGTAACAGGATGGCAAGTATTATAGGTGCTACTAAAGGTAATAATAGATGTAGCTCAGGAATAGCTTACAACGCTACCATTATAGGTAACTGATGTCTTCAATATACTCAAATATATATGAATACATGCACCGTGATATCGTAAAGCGCAATTTGTTGTTGTTTTTTTTTACTTTTTGCAATGATGTAAAAAGATTGTACAGTCAGTGTTGTACCACATATCTTCACAAAGTAGTTTTCAATCTCAATCACATGTTTGATCTTTTTGTTTATTTGATTAATTTGATTCATTTTTGATTAAGTCCATAACGAAATGGAAATTCAATATTATTCATTTCTGATTGTCAACACGTAAATTGATATAATTCAATCACGCGATTCAACTCAAATGGTCATGTTAAAATTGCTTCCGAGTTTTGTGTCATGCTTATCGGTCAATGACTTTTCTGTGATTACCGTATTGTTGTTACACTTATTAACATCAGACCTATTTTGAATATTTGTCCCACTGTATTGTTTTGTTCATACTTTTCGCTAGCACTGAAGATATTCAAGGTGATCCTTCTCGGGTCTACTTTCCTTGAACTAGAACCAAGGCACTGGTCACACTCAGACGTTATTTCAAGGGCGCTAAACTACAACCTTAACACTACTGACATATTTGCCAATGCATGGGCACCTGTTATGCCATTTGACAAACTTGATGTAGCAACAAAAGATGTGATAAGTCATGGGGCAACACACGTGAGTTTATAGACAAATCTTTCATAATTATGTCTTTGAAAACAATATCACAGGGATCCTATATTCTAGATATTATGCTTTTAACTTCTTGGCAGCTATCTCTTTACAACAACAGGATTGTCTAGGCATAAATTGAATGAAAATATTCATCAATGTTTGCAGTTCTTGAAACTGCTTGAAAGTTTTAGCCGACTATTATACCTTCCAATGCATGTATGAAAACTAAAGTTACCGTTTTAACTGAGTTCTCATTTCGGTTTTCAAAATTGCTCATCGTTATAAGTAATATCTTAAAATAAAGTACTTATAAATAGTCTTCATTTTAAGGGTCGTCACGGTCTAGGTACTATCCATGTTATGCCATCAGGTCCTACAGGAAGCGAGCTTTCAAACAATATTCACACAATCACAGTGTCCAGTGTCGGTAGAAATGGAATAATTATGGAATACGTTTATACAGACGCCAGTGTATTGACGTCTGGACTTGGTGAAGGAAATAATCTCACATCTTCCTCAATGGTAATAGTTTTATACTTCTACTGTAAAACTTGTAGTTGAAATGCCAGAAAGTTCATTTCGCATTAAGATATTTACTATGTCTCATTTTATTGATTTCAATGAATTCAATATTATCACTGAATAAAGGTTTAGTACAGTCGTATTTTTTGATAGGAAGCGAGCTTTCAAACAATATTCACACAATCACAGTGTCCAGTGTCGGTAGAAATGGAATAATTATGGAATACGTTTATACAGACGCCAGTGTATTGACGTCTGGACTTGGTGAAGGAAATAATCTCACATCTTCGTCAATGGTAATAGTTTTATACTTCTACTGTAAAACTTGTAGTTGAAATGCCAGAAAGTTCATTTCGCAATAAGATAACAACTATGTCTCATTTCATTGATTTCAATGAATTCAATATTATCACTGAATAAAGGTTTAGTACAGTCGTATTTTTTTGATACGTGTATACTTGTAAATACTTTAGGTTACTACAACTTTGGAAGACAGATGTATAACTGGGTTTAACGGGATCTCTGCTGCCACAGCCCAAATAGCGGGGATTATAGGACTGGGCCTCCAAGCTAAGTAAGAGTTACAATCCAATTCCTTAAAATAACAAAAAACATACTGGTAACATTATGTCAAAATTAAATACATAATGACCTGTTAACAAATGAAACTAGTCTGGTTACCTTATCAAATATTAATTCAGAAGATAAATAAAGAGTGTTTGAAAAGAATGATTAATTGTGTGCAAAATAACATATTACATGTCAAATAATCATATCCATTTTGGTGTGTAGAAAGTCAATGTCATCAACGTGGATTTCTTTTACTAAAAGTAAAACATTTAAAGTCCTCGTCACCTTCAGCAGCAATGTCCTAACAAAAAGTATGTTTTGAAATACATAAATATTGTAAATTGATTCATTAATTAAAAGAAAAAATTAATTTTGCCATTTGTTTAGATATAATGTACAGATATTTTTCTCCAGTAAAGAACTGTCATTAAGGGATATCCAACATCTTCTTGTTCAGTCTTCTGAACACAGACAGCTACGAGAGAGGATCGCATTTACAAGGAATGCAGCTGGAAGATACTGTAAGATTTTCTTTATGCTTACTTTCACATCAATATACATGTATAACAGTTGAATTGATTATGCTATTAGTGCTTGTTTGTTTTATACTACAGGCATTAAACAAAAACCCAGTGCATGAGATTTCATCACAGTCACATTTCTTTGACTGTCAAAGTTGCCTTAGACGGACAAAAATGGACCAACACGTACACCTTAAACCAAAATGCCTTGTGACTAGATACAAATGAGAGGGTCTTGTCTACAAACTATAATCTGTAGTCTACATTCGTTGATACACGAATTTCTTTCAAACTTTACATTTTGTTAATGTAATCTGAAATTGCATCTTGGTTCGATACAATTTGCGTTCATATTAATCAAAAGCATAGAGCATAGAAATATGAAATTTGTTAACTAGAATATTAAGATTATTTATTTATTTATGATGTTGGAACTGCAAAGCTGCCAGAAAAAAAAATAAATAAGCGGTAGTCAGCTGTCTTTCGTTGTACATATGTGTATTGTTTTTTATTCTATTATATCTATAGTTCACGGAGTGTTTGGTTTTGGTCTTATAAATGCCGATAAGTTTGTTAAAAAGGCACAAAAACACCGCCCAACACCTACAATGCGCAAGAAGAAGCTCAAGACGTACATAACCAGGTATGTCAAGAAAAACAATTTTTTTTTATTTGGAATATGATAGATTTTGCTGCAACGCTTTTTTTATTTGAACACAATTTATTATGGATTTATTGTGCATTTGTTCTGGTTTGATGAAAAAATATGCCACTCAAAAGGTTATAGCGCGTTGAAAGAGGAAATTGCAAAATAAGATGACCTTTTGCCATTATTACTTTTATTTTTGTAATTTACTTTGCATGAATGGTTAACACACGTGCCCCAAGGAAATTTTATGGAAATCAAATTATGGCGCAAGTTTGTTTTAAGCAGATTTAGTTTCTTCCTAAACATTTTTCACATCAGTCAATGTCTTGAAATGATTGTCAATTCAGCTCAACTTAAATATAAAAAAATCAGCATAATACCACTATTAGTAACGAAAGATCGATGGTTATTTCTTAGATTTAAATAGTCTAAGATTTAATGAGGACATGACTAGTACCGATTGTGACATGTTTAAGTAAAATCCATGCAAAGTCAAATGCAAGTAATAATAGACCAAAATAATCCTATAACCATTATATCTATAAAAAATTGAACCATAAAATTGCTCAACTTAGGTACAAAAGCTTAAAAACTTTAACTTTAATATTCTTGCAAATTTAATTGAGACAAATAAGAAGTCAAAAATATGCAAAACGATAATGAAAAAAATAGTCTGAATCAATTTGATAATCAATTTTGTGCCATTTTCAGCTGTTTCGATGTGAAACGTTTAAAGTCTTTAAATGTTTGGGTAATTTTTCGAAATAAAATAATTATTCAGGAAAAACTTGCAAATAAAGTATTGCTCAAGATATACATTGTACATCATATGGTATGGGCCGTATATCGAAAGTCTAAAAATGAGTCAGGCTTTTGATTCAGGCTTTAAATATTATATAAAAAGGTGTATGAAAGAGCTATAGTAAATGGACATTTTTTATCCTTTTTTTTTCTTTGCAGACCACACCAAACTCACACACAGACGTTTGAGTTTTGTTATGAATGCCAAGGGTTAGAATGTCCGACTATTTTAGAGTATGTTAAAGTTCAAATGGACCTTGAAGCAATATCAACTGAAATAAAAATAGCAATAGTATCGCCTGGTAAAACGACATCTGTTTTAATGGATTTTATACCTGAAATGGTAAGTTGTATGTAATTTCTATATGGATTTCGCTTTTGTTCAGTCAATTATTTAACTATATAATTACTTCTATGGCGAAACCTAAAACTTTAATAGTAACTCACACTTTTCGAAAAGTCAACAAAAAGAAACACACACACAAAATTACAAACCCCTAAAAAATCAAAATAAAAACAGCAGGAAAACCCGAACAACTCCCCATAAGAACACGTACCTGTAAACGATTTTTCTGTTCAGTTTGTTCCCTCCTTCCCATTTATATAGTATGGTATTGTTATTTACGCGTTCGTAAGAAATGTAAGTAAAATAATTATGATAAATAAAGTAATGTATGATATTTTCAGACATAATACTCCTTATTGATTTGGCTTTAAACTGCTTAAAACTTGTACGAAAATAACTATACTTTAATTTTGTTGCGATAAATTTTGTTAAAGGGCAAGTCAGTATATGTATATGTACAGAAACTACGACTGTTATCCTGTCATTTCTGGGATGAGGAACCACTTGGTACTTGGCTGTTGCATGTCCAGGACAAACACTCAGCAAGTATGTTATCTTATATTAAAGAAGAATATTCTTTGATTTCTTTTTCAAACACATTGATCACAATCAAAATGAATGAATTATTGAATACTGTAAATGAATGAATTTGTGATCATGTCGCTAAAGTGATAAGCATGACAATAAAACTTAATTCTGCATTGGCATTTTACAATATCTTGTGAGAAAACTGCCGAAAAAAACTCGAATCACCTTATAAAACAATTCAATATTGAACAACATTGTGCATTTATCCAAAAGTAATGGTGATATGCATTTCATCGTTTTTTATAAGATATTAATTTATCATATGATATTAAGATTTTGGAATATTGTTATAGCTCAAAGACCTCTAGCTATTAATTTCCTTACTCTTATTACGTGTTTTTTTCCAACAGGTAACATCAAAGTAAAAAATTTATCGCTTAAATTTTACGGAACCACTGATTCAACTTTTTCTAAGCACCGGCAGCATTATGGAAATGTTTGCAGCGCAAACAACAGCACGAAAAGCAACACAAACGACAGTACGAAAAACAATATTGTTACAACCTCCTCAACAAAAGTCCCGACAACAAAATTGAAAGAGCATGAAAAGGAGGCAAAAAACATGGAAAGAAATGTTAAATGGTATATTTACAAAGCAGTTCCGGCAGTTATAACCCTGACAGGGTTAATATTAATAATACAATTAAAGTACAAAACTTTTTTAAAGTACATACAACATTAAACGGTACATTCGGTCGAGTTTTAATCCGTGTCAATGAAAACGAAAGTTGAAAATGCGGTATCTTTTTACGGAAAGCCGATATTTGGAGTTAGTTATAAAAGTGTAATTTGTCTGTACTTTTAACTAAATTGGGATTAAGAAACGAGTTCCTTATAAGCGATAATTCCTTATAACCGTGTTCGCTATAACCGTATATTTTTATATTTAATAACAAAATAAATTGTTCCTTATAACCGGAAGTTCGCTATAACCGTGTTCGCTATAAGTGAAGTTTACTGTATAACGTTTTTCATGATGTTTGTCCTAAAATGCGAAATATCTAGTCTTCGGGAAATGATATGGATTCCAGAGCAAACTTCATGTAGAAATTATGTAAAAAAAAACTAATAATCATCATGGGCCGATTAATAATATCTGTCATATGTTGCAGTTCAGATCGGAATACTCATCCCGAGGGACCCTGCCCATTGGGCGCTAACGAGGCTATATACAACGGCGAAGTGCCGTCATCCTATTCTAAAATGACGTCATTTTAACGCGGTTCATTCATAAAATGCCTAAAATGACATTGTTGTATGGCACGGGACTCATCTGGCAGCCCCCATGCCAGATGCAATTTCCGGCATGGGTAAAACTCATGGAAACGCCAGTCTGCTATACAACTTAAGAGTACGGAAAGGAAAATGTAACTGTCAGAATAATCATACAGTTTCACTTTACAAAGAGTTAATGTTTTCCTACAGCGAGACACTGAAACGTATCAAATTTCAATGTAAACTGTATTAAACTCTCTATACATTTAAAGGTCAAAATCGGTTCAACAGAAAATATTTGAGTTTTGAGAGAGATTTTACGTATAGGTTAGTGTTTAATGATACATATTAACAAAAATAATTGGTCAAGACTGCCGCAGGCAGGCGACCAATTATTTTTGTTAATATGTATTATTAAACATTAACCTATTTAATGATCAACATTATTTTTTTCAACCAAAAAACAAGGCATTTCTCTAAAACACCGATAGCTCCGCCCTTTCGCTCTACAAGATGTCTACACCTTGTCAAGTTTCTAACATGTCACATTTATATAAGCTAAAAAAAATGGCCCTTTTAACATATAATTAGGCACATGTTTTACTGCAATATCACAGAATGTATACCTTTATCTACAGTACCTATATCATGTTTCTATAAAAAATCTGGGAAAAAAATCTGAGAAAAATACATTAGAGATCATTAATTGATACACTAACATTTAAAATTTCTATTGATTTGCTCATTTGAAAAACAGTTGATTTTTTTTATTTTTCTGTGTGTCAATTTAAGTTTACAGGTGGGGTCCATTTAAAATGAGTTTTCTAGCCAAAAATATAAACATTGTTTTCTAATATCAAGGATTGCTAATGCAGTTCATTCCTATCGACTGAAAGAAAATAATGTTTTGGTTACTTTTTCTAGAAAATATAAAGTTAAAAAACAGTCAGCAATTTATAACAGACATTTTTCTTAGAGTTAAAAGGATATAAAAAGTTAGTATGTAATCATTTATCTCTGCGTGCGCCACATGTATTATCTATGTAATAAATTAATTGATTGTATCCTCACATTTAGAAACACCTGACCTCGCTTAATTTTTTTACGTTGGCATTGTTTTGCTAATCTATAGATATTTTACAATTCAGAGTCTAACTCCTCCCTAATATAATGCATTATTGAAATTTGTTAGACTGGTTAGACAACAGATTTAGTATATTTTATTTAGTTAGTACACATTAACCAAAGTTAGACTTAGCAGAAATTTGAAAAATACTTCAATGTGATTGGACAAAAAATAATGTTGATTATTAAATTAGTTTAGGAGAGACACGCTGATAGTGTGTAACGTTTATTTTTTAAAATTGGTTAATGTACTTAACAGAGAAAAAAGTATTACTCGATTTTACATGATAATGGGGCTTTAAAGAGATTATATATACATGTAAATATATTGTGCTAACTTTTTTTTCATGAGATTATAAAAATTTACAAATAAAAAAAATATTTCAGCTTTTTGTTTTGGTTCTTCTTTAAACCGTTCTTTTGTTTTGTTTCCTCATGAAACAAAAAGAAGTACCCAATATTATTTTTTCGGCTTTTTGTTTTCGTTAACTGTCTCGAATACGAGTGGTGTTCAAATATGAAAGCAACTAGGCTAATATCTCGCTTTAAACCATTTTTGCACTTTGTGCAAGTAGCACAAAGATGGTTATTGTAAGCTCTCAATTGAAGGGGTCAATTCACTAATACTATACTAATGTTATTAATAAAAAAACCGTTTAAACCCAAAGTTGTATGTTTTACACAATTTCTAACCTTTTTATTTAAAGAAAAGTTATATTTATCAAATGTGCTTATGCATAAACAGTTCTAAATTCTTTGAAGTAAGGACCTTTGTGACTTTGAAATAATTGCATTCAGTTTTTAGGCTTAAAATTTACATATCTTTCAACTTTTCAATCAACTAAAAGGTTATCATATAACTCTTCATCGTTTTGCAAATTAATATTAAGCTTAAAAAACTTAAAAAGGCGTATCAAACAAATCATCAACTGTATAGTTGCATTTGTTACACATTTTTTAGTTGATAAATTATTGAATATTTGATTGATTGATTAACTAATTGATTAATTGACTGACTATAGGAAACAAAAACAATATGAACTTTTAAACATATATTCTTCATAGAAAGAAACAAAACGTTAACATTCAAACCAGTTCAAATATAAAGGTTAAGAATAAAAGATTTTTTTCTCAATAATTTAGAATATATATTTCATGTGCTAACAGCAAGCATGGATAACTCTAAAAACATTGCATATAGGAACTGTAACAAACAAATTTTCATTAGACTGCATTTAAATAACCAAAGATACAAATATTATAAAATGCTTAAGCTTTAGCTGTATAGTTTCAATATCTCAGAAAATGGATACATTCTATTAATTCGAAAAATCAAACAAAAGGTACCAAAACATGCCTTTGTCGCTAAAATGTAAAATATTTATACAATTAATAATAACATTCTAAATCATCCTAAATGCTCGACTTTAAACATTTCCTCTTAAACAATAAATTTCATTGTGTTATGGATGTATCGAAAATCTCTAAACAATATCTTTATGACTTTAATGTCTTTATGCAAAATGTTAAAAAGGGATAAATATGGTATATGTGCAACAAAGGTTCTATCTCCATGAACACAAAATTCATATAAAATATTTGTAATAATTTTCAGACAAATGAACATTTCTGCAAATTATTTTGACAAGACATAGAAAAAACCATTGTTTTTGTCAATTTTCATGCACTTATTTACATAAAATCAAAGTATAATTACATTTTCATATAATTTCTTATCGCCTCAAGACAAGAAAACATGGATAAATTTATGTAACAAAGGTACCAACTCCACCTCTAGAGTGAGGACCTTTGTTAAGTTCCTCCAAGAGAACCATTTTCACCTTAAAAATAAAGAAATGAGTAACAAAGGAAGGTTATTGTAAAAAAAAAAAAAAAAAAAAAAAACACACAAAAATAAACGTTTTTTTTTTAAATCACAAAGGTCCTAACTCAAATTTACCCTAAATTGGAGTTAGGTACCTTCTTACACTGACCCCTTCAATTGATAAATACATACGAAAGACCGGTTAGGCCATTTCAACTACACGAATTCACGATTTCAACTTCATAATTTCAACTTCGTTGAAACCGTGAGTTTACGAAGTTGAAATCATGAATTAGTGAAGTTGAAATCGTGAATTCATGAAGTTGAAATCGTGAATTCATGAGGTTGAAATCGTGAATTCGTGAAGTTAAAATTGCGAATTCGTGAAGTTAAAACCATGAATTGATGAAGCTGAAATCGTGAATTAGTGAAGTTGAAATCGGGAATTCATGAAGCTGAAATCATGAATATGTGAATTCTGTATGTTGAAAACCGGAATTCACGATGTTTAAATTGTGAATTCATGATGATGAAGTTGAAATGGCCCTACCTGTCTATGACAATAGCTCGATAAACTACTCGTGTATACTAAAGCTTAAATGATTGTTCACAGATGATACAGTTTATCTCATTATTTTTAACGTGTAGTTTGTATTTTCAAAAGTTATGCCATCATTTTTCACCAATTAAAACAATCAGATTTCCATCCAAAACGTCTTGTGTTAGTATAAGTTTGTGAAGATTAACAATCTTATCAAAATTTAAGTGAAACATGTATGCACAACTTATTGATGTTTAAATAAACCCTACGTTCTAAATTTCGGAAAGATAATTCCGCCTTTCATTACATTATGATATGTAAAAATATTTATAATATAAATTTATTATATTCAAAAAGTTTTGATAACGGAAGAGATTCACCTTTATCAATTAATGGTGGGGCTCGTGTATTGTTAACTTACATTGCATAAACAATGTTTATTATATTCACTGTTCTAACACTCCTCGTGATTTTGTCATTATAGACGAAGAAGAAAAAAACCGGTGTGCCAATAAACACTGGTAAGGGAATACTTGTATATGCGGCTGTAATTTTTTCTCCCTCGATTATATAGTTTACAAAGCCCTTTAAAACAACAAAAAAACATTTTTATTTATATGTTTAGTTCTTACAATGTTTTTCATACAATACCGAAATAATATCATACATACACTAACGCCATAGATTTTATCGATATCAGTCAATAAATAGTTTGACAAAACGGCGCCAATCCGTAAGCAGCGTAACGACGAAATTCTAAGTACAACACATTCATTAACGCTGACGTCATTTCAAACATACAAGAATGATCAATTGGGCACTGATGTAAACACAATACAATCCATTCTAAAACGTTATTTTTTATTTTTGAAAACTTGATAAAATAACCTTTTTCCGTATTATTTCTTTTGTTTAATATTTTCTATAGTTAAGCAACAGTAGGGTGTGAAATCGAACAGCGTTATACGAAAATCGGGACCAGAAGTTATTTCCGCTTGAAAAAAATAACATAAGTGATATTCCTTATTTTACCTTGTTAGAATCGAAATAATATCATTTTGATCGGTGTTTATCGGTTATTTATCACTAGTTTTGTCGTTTTGATGCAAAAAAATAACCACTCAGACCTACGCATCAAAACTCCAAACCGGTGTTAAATAGCCGATAAACGCTGCTGAGACCGATATTATTTCTTTAAAAAAATCTTCTTCTTCATCATCATCATCGTTATCATCATCATTTGATAACAGAAAATATCCCAGTATTGAAGAGCAGACTACTAATGCTAACTAATCAATTATACTTATTACTTATTAAACAATTATACTTATACGAATCAAATCTTATCTTTATTACAGGAATTTATTGCTGATGCATAAACCTCTACAACTAATACATAATTCCAAGATCAAATTTTATCCTTTAATTTCTACTGTTTTAAAGATTGTATTGATATGTGTGGATCTAAACTATCCATTAAAGCCAATTTTGTTATTTTGTTGATTTGTTTTATTATTTACCCCAAATATACATCGCAAATTAACTATTTACAGAAAAGATATTGCTTTTCAGTACTAGCATGTAATTTGTTTGCAAAATTCTTCCCTATTTAGAGAGTTTTGAACACATATATTTTGGATCTGTTTAAAAATTTCAAAACGAAATTTAAACCGAAGTTTCAACATCGCAGCAGCAACATCAATTCGCAAATGAACCCACATATGGGTAAGAATGGGCCGGAAATTTGCTTTTACTCTGATTTGTGTTATTGCAGGCGAACAGTTCATTAAAAATATTTTTTATGAACCCATTTTAAAATTACTTAATTTCCTTTGATAAAAAAGTTTTCTTTTTGTAATCATTATGATAAAGATCGATAAGAAAATAATTAAACAAATCACCAATAAAAATTGTTAACGAATAAAAAGTTTGTCTTTTAAATTGTTATGAATTTCTTTTCTGATAGTATAATTTTTTCAAGTAACTTGCTGGATATACGGTGATATATATGATACAATGTATAAATATTAACCGGGACGTATGCATATGCGATCCTATATACCATTTATATCATAATGGAAACTTAAACTTTAATATTGCAAATCATGTACAATGTAGTACTGTGCTTGTAAAATGTGTTAAATAATATTACTTTTTCAATATCGACATTGGAAAAAAATGTTTGAAAAAATGTTTGTTTTGATACCGTGTTCATTCCGATCGTGTTACATTTGCTTGCGACATAAATATGGTACTCATTACTATTGGTTCAAGATAAGAACAAATCGCCGATTAAAATAACGAACATGCCACGCAGTGTTCTCCCGAACGTTTTGCTTGCGCTATGGCTTTGTCTTATGTCTTATCAAACTCCTCACAGTGATTACCTCCCTTGGCAGAATTGTAATCACTGCCTTCACAGCCGTCACATGCTGATGTAGTCACATGACGTAGCGTCGAAATTCAAATGTAAATAGAAACCTAACGTCATTTTTCTCTTTCTGTTTTATTTTTAACTTTACGTACCTGCGTTCGTTATAGTTTATCAAAAAATAATCAAAAGTATACAAAACAATGAAAAATAAATTGAAAAGCTAAAAAATATAAATATAACAAAAAATTGATAAAAATATTTGTGATGGCAGAGATCTCTAAGCTGATAAGAGAGATCACTGCATAGGAGATTGATGTCTTATATGTCTACTAAGAAGTCCCTCCAAATTGATACAAAAACGAACCAGCAACAGAATCAAATAAATTGTGTTTTATTGGTTAAATGGTGTTGTTAACGAAAATTTATACACTTTATATACAGAAAGAACAGATCACCGGTTCAAAACACGACAATGCCACGCTGAGTTCTTTCGGACGTTTTGCTTGGGCCAGGGCTTTATGTCTTAAATGTCTGTAAAGAAGACACTCTAAATTGATACATAACAAAGTTGCAACGGAATCAGACAAATGGTGTTTTTTACGATCAGATGCAGAAACGTGTGTTTGTTACGAAAATGTGTGCACTTTATATACAGGAATAATAAATCGCCTATTTTAAAAAATGAACATGTCACGCAGAAAACTCCCGGACAATTTGCTTGTTTTAAGGCTTTGAGCCTTATATTGCTGTGAATATGAACCTTCTAACTTCCTATTTGATAAATCATTATTTCAACTTTTCTTAAGGTACGTAGCGTTCACTTTACAATGGCTAACTTTGTATTATGTAAACTGTTGTAATAACGTGCACTTCAGCGATTGTTTTACAAAATACCAAATTGTTTTTATTACGATATATGATTCAGAGGTTTATGTCTCAATAAAGTTACTTGCAAATCGGCTGTCTAATAAAAAGAAAATGCCACATGGAAGTCTCCCGGACGTTTGAGAATTGTTTCTTATATTTCAGAAAAGAATACTCTCCATCTAAATTCAAAAACAAATCCACAACAAATCACATCAATGGTTGTTTAGCGGATTGTGTTTTTTAAGTAAATCTATACACTTAATATACAGAAAGAACAAATCTCAGGTTCAAGAAAGGACCATACCAGTTCTATCGGATGTTTCACTTGTTCAAGAGCTTGTGTCTTATTATTCTGTACAGAAGTCCTTCCAAATTGATAAAAAAATGAAGTCGCAATGGAATATGACAAATGGTGCTTTAATGTTTGGCTCCAAATATGGTGTTTTTTACGAACATTTATACACTTTATATACAGAAGGAACAAATCGCAGGTTTAAACAAGAGGGCCATGATGGCCCTATATCGCTCACCTTCAGGAATATATCTTATAAAGTATTTTTCTTTTTAAAAACAAGCAACAGGTTTATAAAATTCTTTAATGTCATTTAAAGGTTAGTGTCAAATGTAATGTTTTTTTGGCCGACAGCAACAGGAATGCTAACAAGTGTATAGAAATACCTCTTTTTTCTTTTCTTTAAAGTACAGGTTGCTAAAAAATACACTCCCTGTAGCGTGTTAACGTCATGAAAATTTTAACAATGACATCATAATTAACAAGACAAAGTACAAATTTGGATAATACTTCAATAAAAATGGGTCAAAGACAAAAATGGCCGGGTTGCATTTGTATACCAAATAACATGACTCATGAAGCTGTGATGTTACAAAAATTTCCTACCATTGACCATTAATATCGATCATTTAACTAAGTCGGTAAACAGGAAGTGGATCAGCGATAGACCTGAACTTTGCAGTCACAATACCAAATATCAAGAGGCTGTGATATGTATGTAGTTGCTACGAAAACTGTTATGGAAATTTCCTTCCATTTACAATTAATGCCGAAAATTTCACTAGGTCAGAAAACTGAAAGTGAATGAGCAACATACCTGAAATCATATCAATGCTGTATACCAAACATCAAGAGTCTGTAATAAGTAGTTGCTGAGAAAATGGTTACGAAAAATTCGTACCATTGACCATTATTATGAATTGAACTAATGAAAAAATTGTTACGAAAAATTCGTACCATTGACCATTATTATGAATTTAACTAAGTCAGTAAACATGAAGTGGATGAGCGACAGACCTAAAATCGAATCCCATGGTATAGGACAATGTGTTAATGCTGCATACTAAATATCATGAGGCTCTGATAAGTAGTTGCTGAGAAAACTGTTACGAAAAATGACCCAACCTGCCTGCCCGGAATCAAGTCTCAATACATGATGGTAAACAGTATTTTTTTCATATATGTATTTTTTTTCGAAAACCAGTATTATAGTTGTAACAGATATCCCATTAGTGTTTAAATATTTAAATATTTTTTGATAGTGTTTACTCAGGGGTATCATGTTGACCCAAGCGTCTGTGGTTTATTACACCCTTTCTAAAAAAAAAAACAAAAAAAAAAACAAACAAAAAACAACAACAACAAACAGCAGGGATCTCAGGAAGGTCAGAATTTCACGTGGCAGACTGCTTGACCAAAATTTTCATGAGTCAATTCAGTTTTTTCTTCTCTTATTTCTCTACATGAACCATTTTCATGTTTCAAAAATGAATTCAAAAATTACTGTATTGGAAGTCATTTGAGAAGATTTTCAAGTTTAAATTGATTATATTATGAGGTTAAGTTATTTTAAAATTACGCAATTTTCTAGCTTAGTTAACAATATGATAAAGATAATTAAGAATTGCTAGCACCATGGATAATTACATGTGTACATGTATAATTTTATAAATCATAACACGGGACGTCGGGAGGTGAAATTTACATAAATACTGAATGTCATTCCTTAATACTTCACAAATAGTTAACAAAATACCTGTTTCAACGAAGGACACCGATAATTGTATTCATCTTCACTTCTTTGTTATGAAATACGAGTTTTGTTACAAAATTTCTCAATTTACTTCATTGGCGGACGTTTCGTCATATACTTCCGGTTTAGTATAATTTATAATCTAAACTCGAGGTCAGATTGATACAGATGTTTTCTGAGGCAAAATTTTTTAATGGACTGATTGGTATTTATTATTTAATGATTTGAATCGTATGTTTGTTCTCAGAATTAAATATTTTGACATAATTCATTCATCAGTAGGAGCTGTGTATGATTTTTCCCGCAAACCGGAAGGATACAAAAAGTAATATCCGTACTGTAAATTAAACTGTTATCTTGATCAACTAAATTTTGTGGAAAAAAAACAACATTTTTTGTTCACTTTCGTTTCTTTGTGCAATATCTTGCAAGTCATTGTCAAGAACCGAAATATTTTACATTGTATGTCGGAAATGAAGCAGGCTTCCTTTCTGACGGTGTTACGAAATTAATGGAAGAATCCATTAATGAATGGGGAAATCAACTTCACTGTAGCTCTCAAATTTGTGCTATTCTGACTGACTCTGATTTGAATTAACATTCACATTAACAAACTTTTCATCCTTATATGCTTTAACAGAAAAATCTTTATAACAATGTCTGTTGAGATGAAAAATACAAGATACACTATCTCAATTTATCCCTACAAAGAAAGTCTATATAACCTTGCAATAAATAAAACCTTTAACTCCCAAAACAGAGACCAATTTTCAACTTTAGACCACAATTTGAATATACTTTGTAGGAACTAACAAGCTAATGCCTTGTAAGAAATATCTAAGCTCTAGCCCTTTCCATTTTGAAGTTTAAGAACTTTTAAGTTTTTTTCTTTTAGTTGCCATAGCAACCAGAGTTTAGCATGGAATTGCATTCTTTGAACAATCTTGATAGAGATTCATACAAAGAGTATTCCTGCCAAGTTTCATTAATATTGGCCAATATTGGTACTGTAGAAGATGTCGTTTGAATAAAATGTGGACATATGCCGGACGCCGGACGCATTTGATTGGCCATCCTAAAAGCTCCTTATATATCTGTAAATTGATACAAAAACGAAGTCGCAATAGAATACAATAATTGGTGTTTTAATGGTTGGCTCGAACATGTATACACTATATTTACAGCAGAAAGTACAAAACGCCGTTTTATGTTTCTGTAAAGAAAACCCTGAAAATTGATAATTTAACGAACTGCAATGAAGTCAGACAGATGGTTCTTTAACAGTTGGATGGAGAAAATTTGTTTGTTACGAAAATATATAAACTTTATATACATAAATAAGAATTTTTTCTAGAGAACTGCGCGTGGCATGGTCGTTTTTTGGACCGGCGATATGTTTTTTTTTTCTGTATATAAAGTAAAAAACACCATTTTTTCTCGGGCCAACCGATTAAACACAATTTGTCTGATTCCATTGCAACTTCGTTTTTGTATCAGTTTGGAGATTCTTCTTTACAGAAATATAAAAAAAACCCAAGGCCCTTGTTCGGGACAACTCCGCTTGTCATGCTCTTTTTATTAGACAGGCGATTTGTTCTAAAATATGCGGAAGCAACATTATTAAGAAATAAACCTTTTGAAACTGAGATCTGAATTATATAGAATGATCACGAAACGGTTGATATACATTTTTATAAAAACAAATTTGATATTGTGTAACAAACCGCATTAGTGCACGTTATTGCAAGAATTAACGTCTTGCCAAGTTAGCCATGGTAAAGTGAACGCTACGTACTAAAAAAGTAGAAGCTCATTTGTTGTTCTATGTTATCTTATGTTCTATGTTTCATGTCTTTTAAGTGTTTCATGCCCATGTATATTTTATGTTCACTTAGTGTTTCGTGTTCATTTAACAAATTCATATTCACTTAGGGTTTCATGTTGTTTTACTGTTCTCTGTTCAATAAGTCTTTCATGTTCACTAAGTGTTCCATATTCATTTACGTTCCATGTTTACATAATGTGCCATGTTCACTTAAGGCCACAGGCGGAAGGATATAATTGTACAACACTAATTAAAGATACGACGTACAATATTTAAAGCAGTGCTACCCTTGCACACAGACTGAAATTCTATAAAGGTTTTCCTCCATACATTTCCCTCCAAAGAAATTTCTTGCAGAATGTTAATGTTATAACTGTTGGTATTGGCTAGTTAAGATGATTGTTTAAAAGGTAGACAAATGGTTGGGCCGAGTTGATCATAGAGGAAGCTTAAGAAAATAACTATATTCTTTTAGAAAACATGGAATAACTGAGCACCCTTTAGACCATTCTGTATTTTGTGTTACCGTGAAGATTTTCCCCCCTTCATTTATGATCATCGCATGGGAATCTCTCCATTTCTTTTTAAATGTCTTAGTCTATTATCCTTTTCTTTAGTAATTCGGGATACGAACATCCTAAATCTTGGGGGCTCCAAAACACCCTGTTCACTTCATTTTACTACTTTGTTTTCATTTAAGCAATATTTTCTGGAATTTTATTAATAAGACACATGATCGGCATATTTTGGTAAATTTTCACTTGTCATCATTGGAGCTCTGTTCAACAAGAATAACAAGAAAACATGCCTATCCTGTTAGTCTAGTTGTGAGGTTTACGAATTCAAGAAATAGTAGCCTACACACATTAAGATTTACTTATACATCTAAGTTTAAATTTGTTTTGTACTCATAAATTCTACCGTATGTTGTGGCATTTAATGTTCCATGTTCACTTAATATTTTATGTTCAGTTTTGAAATAAAAACTTTTTCATTTAATGTCAATTGCACCCACCAATTTAAGCTGTAGAGGAAGATCATTGCTCAATGTGAAACCTACTTTGACGATGATGTTATCGCTTATCTGATAATACATACATGCGGGTGGGTTTTCCAAAATTTACGTGAGATATATTTTTAACACAGTCATTATAGGAAAAATAAAAATGGAGGTATTGAACTTGACCGTGATTTATTCCTTAATAACACTTATATTCGCGCATGTAAGTGTTGGAAATATCAGTTTGAAGTCCGAAGTGAAACTTGTGCTTAAAGTGAAAAATAATGGAGATAATAACGACTTGTTTAGCCATTTATTTTCATTGAACGTGACGCAGCACAATCAGGTCACTTATAATTATAACATAGATATAAAATTGTTCTCTGAAAATGTATTTTTTTGTGACACTCATCGTTTGTATATTCTGCTACTTTGTGACTTTTATTACAAGATGTTTAAAGCTCGAGAAAGGTTACGAAGTGCAATGTATCTGGGTTTCAAATGAAACCCGGAAGTGTAGCAATTTTTTCTTTTTAACTTTACTAACTTTCTTAAGATGTATTTTGTTTGTCTATTTATTTTGTCAATTTAAAATGTTTTCCAACAAGGTCATGATCGTATCGTGTAAATCATTCTTTTTTACTTTTCATTTTCAGGAATTTCTGGTTTATTTATATAAAGACACTGTACTGACACAATTGAACATAACAGACATGTACATTTTATGAATGATATAATAACCATATAATGTTATTGTACAAATAAATTTTGAGAGTAAAGTAAGAGCGATGTGCTTACAGTGCTAATATTGCTTTCAATAAAGTACTATTCATGTACTGATATTTCTATATTCTTTCACTCATAAACTCCTCTCAAATAAGACCATAAGCAATGTACATGTATAAAAAAATTGGTCTTATTTGTAGCTTACACCTTCAACGTACATACTGAGATACACCGGCTCTAGACGAAACGCCGCTTTACGACAGACACTTTCAAAAATTAAAAGGCGTTATGATAAGAAGGTATCTGGTTTGTCCAATATTATATGAAAATATAAAAGGTTTATAAAATGATTGTACTTCATTTACCTAAAAGTTTGAGGTTTAAGCTTTGACGCTGTTACATAGTCACTTTTGAAACCTTGACATTTTATTATACATGTTGATACCGTAGATAATTAATATTTCACGCGTTTCGATAGTAATAGCGTGAAATTATTGTCTATCGCGTTACGCATTCAAAAGGGTGAATACTGGTCAGTCGTGTTTAATGAATCGTGACTTAACTCAATATGTATATTGTAATGTGTAAAGAAGGTCATTCTACCAGACGATTTCACAGAGACACGTCGTATAAATTTAAAAAAAAAAGTCTTTAATGTAAACATTTTTAAGTAATTCATATATTTGATTTTGTAATGAAAACATACGTCGTCGCAAGATGAGGTCCAACATTAGCGAACCGACACTTGACAAATGGACACAGGTTTCCACACGATGGTTTTTCCTGGGCGAGTCGGGTCGCACTGCGAGCCAATTTAATGTAGCATTATCCGATTTCGGCAAAGACGTATGTTGTAAGATAATGAAGGCAATTTTTTAGGCAAATGTTGTCATTTTAAGTGTTTTTAATCGTTGTATAATGTACTAGAATAATCGCATTTTCTTTTAATAAGAAATTTTGCAATGACTAAGATTTGTTATGTTTGTATGTGCAGATTTGTTAGGTTTATTGGAAATATTTTTGCCTAAATCTGTTTGCATGAATGAAATAAAATATAAGCATTTGTAATTCTGAAATGTTTTAAAGAATATTTTAAAGCTTGAATGAAAATCCTTGATACAAAACAATAATTCATGTTGTAACAAACTACTTTCGGCTGCCATCTCGTAATAAACGTTCGTCTGGCCTTGCATATGGTGTTGTGTTGTTATTTTAGTTTAGAAAAGACTATCTACTATCAGTTTGTTATCATCTATGATAACATTTTGATGAGTCATTTTTGTGTAAACACGTTAAATGTGTGTCATAGATTTGCCCAACAATCCATTTTAAAGACCCATAATACCTCATAAAAGTAGTTTTTTTTATTTCTCGGAACCTTTTATTTTTGGCGATCTGTGATAAATTCCAAATGGTTACTCATTTGACAATAACCTGAACCATCTTTTGCTTCTATTGTTTTTCGGAAAATAGTGCACTTATAGTTATTGAGTACTTTGCATAAAAGTCAAAATATAACTTTGTTTACATTTTGCTACTTTTATAACTGAAAAATTTAAATCACACGCCAATTTCTATATGTGATAAGCATCCAAAACACTCTAAATCATTATTTAATTGCTATGAAAATTATGTTAGCCCTTTCTAAGAAAGGAAATACCTATCGGTGATATAAAAGTACAGAGATTTAGCTACCAAAAGCCTGGTCGTCAATTGAGACAAAGGCATATCAGGTTCGGTTCAAGTAAGTTAATTAACCTTTTACCCCATGAGCATATTGCGAAAAATGGCCGTTTTCATTGAAAAGCCTCCTGTAACGAGTTCAAACTGCTATGAAACTATGAAAAAATGCTTCAATACTAATGAAACTAGACACAAATGTTGACTACACCATAGCCTCTGTAACAGCATGCTCAATGGTAAATTTCCTGTTACCATGGCAACGGGGGGACATCTCAAAATTGCCAAAAATCAATCACTATTTTGCATTGTTTTTTTTCCATCAAGACTGATTTCAAAGTGCTGCAACTTCTCAATGAATTGAGATAGAGTAAAAGGCTTTTCAGCGTCGGTTACTAGTTACCCTAAGATCGACCTGAGGCCATTTTTAGCCTGTCACAAGGCCAAAATTTTCTTGGCGATGTGGGGGAATCCACCACCTTCAAACCCCCAAACACATCCCCCTTCTGGCAACCCCCTGATGTAATATTTGGATGGGGGACGGCGCCGAAAAAGTGGTCACTTTTTTAACAACATTTCTCAAACGAAAAACAGTGTTTGGGGCCTAAATATGGCATTTTTTCACTGTTTGAGGCCTCAAAAAGGGGGGGGGGGGCAAAAAGTCGTCGAAAAACGCTTATATAAGGGAAAATATTAAAATGCATTATTGTGGTGAAATGGAAATTGCGATAATTTCGCCCGATTTATGGCTATAAGAAACAAATTATTTTATTTGTGTAGAAAATTGAGATGGAATTTGTTTTATTTTATTGGCGACGCCGGTGAGCGGCATCGTCTTGTATGGAATCATTTTTGGACCATGGTAGGAGCTGTACGTTTTTTTAGCAGTCATGTTGTGTTAATTAGTTTATTATGATTCGTAAAAATCAAGTAAACAAATACATTGTTATATTTGTATTTGATAACTTTGTGTAAAAAGCATGTGCATATTTTTTCATGAAAATGCAGGTTCAGTTAAAAGCTTGTCCCGAATACTAAAAGCCGGGTTCAGTATACATTTGTGGTTTATACATTGATGTCACTTTCATTCTTTTTCATTTTTTTTGTAATTTTACTCAGATTAAGTTTTTTTTTATTTTAAAGTTTTCACTGTTTAACCATTTTTGTTAATTATGCACTGTTTATTGTTTCGTTCTACAACTGTTTTGCCAAATCTTTTTCATCAGCAGTTTAAGGTGTCTGTGAGGCCCGAGATATTTGTAAGCTTTATATATTTTTAGAATTTTCCTACAAGAAGAACATTAACCTGCAAATGAGTATAAGGATTAGCAATGGAACTGTTGAAAACGATAATCATATTGATTTTATCCATATTACATTTATCTAGTGCACAGAATGATTGTTTTTAAAAAGTGTACAAGTATCCGAATGTTGAAAGCTATCCGATTTTCTGCAATGTAATTTTTACCGCTGCCACATGTCCTTTTAACTTTTTATGAATTCGTTTTACCATTACTTTCCATGGCTAAATAAAACTGAGCCTACAAAATTTTATAATTTTGCTTGTTTAAGATGTTCTTTAGGGTTTCAGGTTTTCTCCTATTTACGGGGAAGTAACTCATGCTTACTAAATTGTTTGTTCTTTTCTGTAAATCTTAGGTATTACATTTTCGTTGTCTATTTATAAACATTATGGTTATTGGCAGTGTGCTTTACAGGCTATGAAACTTTCTTATTATATTTTTGCCTTTTGTTAAATTGAATAATGAGAAAATTTACCTATTGTACATTCATCTTGAAAGAACAGAGACACTGAAGAGTGAATATTGATAGAATATTTTTTTTGACTGGCTTTATATACCTAAGACTGGATTTTTTTCTAGTTTGTTCAGTTAGTACATACCTACAGGTATTCTGCTACAGGAATCTTCTCATCAATATGTGAAACTACTTATTATTTTCTATTTGTTTGTATCAAAAGTGTTAATAGAAGAACGTTTGGTAAAAATGAAAGGCAGAAAATTAAAGCTATGCATATAGGTACTTATGTCCATATATAGCAACAGAAAAAGGATAACATCCTGAAGTCTTCAATTTTAAACACTTGATATATATGCAGTTATTTGTTACATAGTAAAGAGACACATCTCAATCTTAAATATATGATATAGACTATTTGAGATTTTTTTTTACTTTTATACTATACATTATAGGTTTCTTTCTACTAGATTTTGAATTCCATCCAAGTACGAATGTTAATAGGATATCATATTTATTTAACAGAAACTGGAAATAATTATTGTGATGTGCATACATGTATATTTTAGTATATGGATATGATTAGACTTATAATATTTCTGCATTTAAAGAGTTACAGTTATGACTTTATTTTAAAGCGATGAGACTTGCATTAATATAATTTATAAAGTCTCAAAAATATCATATTCTGAATTGTTATTTAATTTTTTCTAACATGTGCATAGTTTGAAAAGGACAGCTCCTGTCTTATCGTTTTGTAATAGGGGGACACCGGTATCAAACTCTAGTACTCGGGCAGAGCCAACTCTACTACAGACTTTTCATAGAAATTGTTTCTTGCACTTGAATAAACTTGTACACTAAATTTTATAGTGGGTGATTTGTTCCACAATTGACAAAGTACAAAAAGTAACAGGGCACCAGATGAAAACATAAATATACCAGAAAGTGGTTTGTTTGTTGTATTTTCAAGTTTTCGCCCGGTGCCCCCCTGATGCAAAATACAACATGGCACAAATCAGCCTCCATAAAATTTCTTATCTAGAAAAAGGTTAGTTCTTTTTATCTGTACAAAGAATTAGATAGTGTACATGCATTAGTACAGTTATGTTCACTTTTAAATTGATGATATAGATAATGGCACAACCAAAAACTGTCTAAGCCCATTTTGGTAAAAATAATTATACAATATATAAATTGTTATCTAAATTAAGACAATGAGTATGTAAGTTTTTCTTTTTCTAATTTGTATTAATTAAGAATTAATCTACCTGTTAATAAAATATCTAAAAGTATCTGTCACGGTTTAAAATTGTTCACCATTTGGGTTAGAAAATATGTAAGCGGCCAGATAGCTCAATTGCTGCAGCCGCGGTACATTATTCTGTGGGTCATAGGTTCGAGTTCTGGTCAAGCTGCTGTCAAGTTTTCTCATCCTGTGACTGCATATAAGTTTAACTCACTTTGCTCTATAACCATCAGACATTCTAGTACAATTATTAATGTAGTGGGGAAATATGTTATGGTTAAGAACTGCTCATTATTAAAGAGATACTGTGTAGCCGGCCGGATAGCTCAGTTGGTCTTCTGGACAGTTATGGGTTCGAGTCATGGTCCGGCATTTTCAGTCGGAGTCCAGTCATGGTCAGGCAGTTTCATTCAGGGTAAATTTAGAAGTTGGTTTTTCAACTGACACATGTTTGATTAATATAACAGAGTGTATAAAATTTGAAATGGACAAAGGCAGTATTGTATGCATTAAAACTTTTAGATCTACAAAAGGCATTTGATACAGTTGATCACATTATACTGCACATGAAACTTCAAACATTTGCCACAGAGAATTACATTTCTACATGGTTCAAGTCTTATCTCTCATAGACAGCACTGGTGAATATGGCTGGTACTCAATCTACTACTACTACGAGTATCTAAGGTGTCTCCAAGGGGTTCATTTTAGGTCCTCTTTTATGTCTAATATATGTCAATGACAGGTCTTCTACCCTATGCAATAAGCTTTTCTTATATTCTGATGATTCAGGTATCCTTTTATCTGGTAAAATAAATCTGAAGAAATTTTCTCTTTTGGCATGATGATTTTAGTGATTGTTTAATTGACTAAATTGTCTTTGCATCTTGGAAAGACATAGCCTATTCTTTTGGGTTCAAGTTTCAACTTAAACAGGATCCTTGCCTCCAGGTCACGTGTAAAGGTAGTGATATAAAGTGCACATCTTCTGTTAAGTATTTAGGTGCAAATATTGATCAAATATATTTTGGCGTCGCCTGTAATGCTGTGCATCAATGCTACTCTTGTTAACATTTATCATTATTTATCAGATCTTGAAGTTGATGCCTGTTAGAGTGTATGCTGATACTTTAAAACCCGTAGCTACAAACACAGGATTTCTCACCAGCGAGAGGCATCCAGAGATCTATGTAAGATTTTAGTGAACGTCGTTTCAAGCATTAAAAATTATGTCGTTGACCGAACCATTTCAAGCGTTTTAAAAACATGATATTTTTTTAAAATAGTTCTTTAGATAAAAAAAGAAGAAAAGAAAGAAGAAATATCCAAAAGTTGCCTCATAAAAATCCAAAATGGTGCGTGGTAAAAAAATATTGCACACATTAAATGGTTATGTGAAACAAAACATTATGCATTTATTATACTTCTCATAAGACAAATGTTTATAAATAATGAAATGTTCGCATTAGTTTCATTTTTGCTTTTGAACAATGAACTTACGTCGAATAGATACTATTTTTTATGCCCCCGAAGGGCGGCATATTAAATCGCACCGTATGTCTGTCTGTGCGTCCCAACTTCATTCGTGTCCGGACTGTAACTTTGTCATGTATCAATAGCTAGCCATAAATGTCAACCACATCAAGACGATGTGTTGCGTCCAAGAATTAAGTCCCTACCGCAAAAGTGAAGGTCACATTAACATTTTGAAGTTTCAAATTATCAAAATTTGAGTTTATTGGTATACAAAATCGTGTTTGGGATGTAACTTTGTCATGCATTTAAAATAAATTGGCATAAAATCCTTCGATGCCTACCACTTCAAGACAATATCACAATTAGTGTTTATAGGTACACACATTCGTTTCAGGGCTTTATCTTTTTCATGAATCGAAGGATTTGATTAATAACTACGCATAAATGTCTTCCATATCAAGACGACATGTTGCATCCAAAACGCATGTTACTACCTCGAAGGTCAAGGTCACACATTTTTTTGAAGGTACTTATTCTCTCGATAATAGTTTGAAGATTCATATTCTTGTCCGAACGGTAACTTTGTCATGCATGGAAGGATTTTAAAATACCTTGACACAAATATCTACTTCATCAAGACGATGTGTCGCGGCTAAGGCCTATGTCCGTCTGCCCTTTTGAGCATCCCCACTTACGCAACAATCATGTCGAGACTGTAACTTTGTCATGCATAGATGTATTTTGAAATAACTTCGCACAAACCACAAACGTCTATCACATGACAACGTTTTGTCGCGTCCAAGAACCATGTCCCTTCTTCAAAGGGCAAGGTCACATTTATATATTTAAGGTTCACACTATCACAGTTATAGATTATAGGTACAAACATTCGTGTCCGGACTATAACTTTGTGAGGCATTGAAGAGTTTTAAAATAACTTGGCTCAAATGTCTACCACATCAAGATAACGGGTTGTTTGTAAGACCCATGTTCCTACATTCAAAGTCATGGTCACTGATGTAGTTCCCAAACTGTAACATTGTCATGCATAGAAGGATTTTGAATAATTTGAAATAAATGTCTACCACATCAAGATGATGTGTCGCATCCAAGACCTTTGTCCCAAGGTGTTAAGTGAACTATAAATAGCACTTCATTTCACAAGAACAATATTAAGAAATACGTTACTTCCTTCTCTTTTCTTTTGATAATACCTTGCTTAAGAAACCTTTTCGGGGGGGGGGGGGGCAGGGGGGCATTCGTCACGTGCGAGACAGCTGTTGTTCATTTCACAAGAAAAATATTTTTTTTTTATTAAGTTTACTTTTAAAGTACCTTTATTTGTATCATTGTAGACTAATCTTGTTTGTGAACATTACTATGGAATGGGCGTGGAGAAGGTGTGGTCACGTGGATATAACGGAAGTGGGGTCACGATTGCAATAACAGACGTCGGAATTAACACTCATCTTTCTGATTTGAAGGACAATTTGGTAGCAAACTGTCACTTTTGTACAAAGTTCCAGATTTTGTTTATTCGTGACTTTACCTTTTTTAAAACTGTAATATCTTCATACCTATTATTCCATTAACAATTTTCTTTTGCTTGCTTATCATAATGTACAAATTATTTTCGCTCTCTCAATATTTTATTACTTAAGATATATGAATGCTCTGTCACATAGCAATCTTTACCTCCCCGGACTGTCAATTTGAGGGTCATTCCTAATATATTATGTGCTTAATATAAGATAAAAATCTATCATAATTCATCTCTTTGAAAACTGTTTGTAAATAGTTTTTTTCCATACTCTATGTATAGGAAAATCATTTCAGTCAGTTCACTTTGCTGTAGGCTTTTTAGATAGTTGTCGTTTTTATTTTCAATTTTTCATATACCTTAAATTATGTTTTAGATAGTTGTCTTTGTTTTTAGCTTTTACATGTATCTTCAAATATCTGTGTTCAATTATTTACGTGTCACTTTCAAATATATTTTTTTATTTTCACTCGTGATGCTTTTGCGCTGTTTGTTGTTTTCTCTTCCACTTTTGTGTGTTTATAGTTTGCCCACGTTTTCTTTTTCAGAACGAAACGCTTAGTTTCAATTTTGTAGACAACAACAATAATGTTACACCTGAATTTTTTTACAACATTCCTGAAAAGGCAGCTTTTTTAACTGAGTATGTATATCTTATTGTAATAACTTTTCATCAAAGCATTATAATTGTGTTGTTGCGATTTCATTAAGGCAGCGTGAAATCAGCTTAAATCTGATTTGATACCGTATTACGAAAATTACAAAATAATATTCTAAGCTGAAGGTTGTCGTATGTATTAACTGTAAAACAATAAACAATAGAGATTCTGTTATTTTATCCTTTTTCCATTGCATTTTATATCAGAATAAGAATCCTTTAGCTTTTAGATCCATCCTTCATATATCTAAATAGATAAATGTTTTTTCATATATTTATAATATAAAGATAACTTGTATGTCATACGATTTTATTTATGATGATTTAGTTTTAAACAGCTCTATTCATGATATTTCAATATTCTTAAACAATTCCATTGTTGTTCTTTCAATTTTAAAACGATTCTATGTTAGTTTGATACAATTTCATTGTTGTTATTTCATCGTATAAAATTCCACTGAGATGTAATTTCATTGTTTTTGTACAATTCCATTGTTAGTACTCCATTTTTTATACAAAGCCATTGACGTACAGTATTTCATTTCTATACAATTCCGTTGATAGTATTTCATTTTTGTACAATTCCGTTGATAGTATTTCATTTTTTAAATTCCATTGATATAATTTGTTATTGTTAATGCTGTTTTAATGTTGCTTTTGTTTGAGTTTAGTCACGGTAACAAGATGGCTAGTATTATTGGTGCTATTAAAGGTAATAACAGATGCAGCGCCGGAATAGCACACAACGCTACCATTATAGGTAAAAACCGTCTTCATCCTATCCAAATAGATGTATTGTATAGCCATTTTCCTGTCTGTTTACTGTTTAAAATTTAAAGAAAACTATATGCTGAGTCATATACCTAGTTCTTTTACTTCACGATTTACTTTCTAATCTAAATTTGGCCGGTCAATGTTGAATGTTGACTTCAGGTATATACTTCATATTGGTGTTACATCTTTATCTATCGGTCCATTGGTTCACCTTCGAATATTAGCGTTTAAATAGGTTGTTGGTTTTGTTCTACTGAAAAGTCAAACACGTGAACGTACCCAAATTGATTAACACAGTAAGTATGGCCATGTTATACATTGTAGTTATCCTCACTTACAACAGTTTCAGCTCGTATGTTTTGTCCTATTGTATTGTTTTGTATTGTATTGTGTTATATCGTATTGTATTGTATTGCTTATACTCTTTGTCAGCTCTGAAGATCTTCAATGTGATCCTAAGCGGGTCTTCATTATTTGAACTAGAACCGAAACACTGGTCAGATTCTGACATTATTTCAAGGGCACTTAACTACAAACCTAACACTATTGACATATTTGCCAATGCCTGGGCACCTGATACACTATTTGACAAACTTGATGTAGCAACAAAAGATGTGATAAGTCATGGGGCATTCCACGTGAGTTTATAGCAAATTCTTTTATAATAATGTCTTTGAAAACAATATCACGGGGGCCATGTATTCTAGATATTGTGCTTTTACTCGTAACTTTTCTTCAGCTACCTTTTTACAACAAGACTGTCTTCGTCGAAATTCTTTTCTATAACCACATTTATAAGTTACAGCCGACCTATTGTAGAGACATGACTTTCCCTGGGTTGATATGGTACTTATGCTACCAAAATGTTCGCCATTATTGTTGTATTACAGTTTCACAGAATCTATTCAAGCATTCCTGATCGTACAATATGATAAAAGAAACAGTTAATTAAAAGGAAAAAAAAAAAAAAACAAAAAAAAAAAACGGAGACGCCGATCTCGTTTTTGAGTAAGCCGAAATTAAATGATTTACTTATTTAAGGTCAAAAAGTCTACCCCCAGCACAAACGAGACCAATATTCCCAATTTTAAAACATACTTTTTATCAGTTCTTAAGATTCTGCAATCTTTAAAAAATAAGAAAAAACTTCCATTATACCTTTTAATGTATATATGAAACTCAACTGTGTTATCTTTTCTATTCAGAACATTTCTTATTGGAAATCAGCATTATTTAAAAATACATGTTAAGTAAATGCTGTTCATTTTAAGGGTCGTCACGGTCTAGGTACTATCCATGTTATGCCATATTCACACAATCACAGTGTCCAGTGTCGGTAGAAATGGAATAATTATGGAATACGTTTATACAGACGCCAGTGTATTGACGTCTGGACTTGGTGATGGAAACAACCTCACATCTTCCTCAATGGTAATAATATCTTAATGTTCTGCAAAATATGTATGTACCTAAAAATGTCAGAGTTCATTTCGCATTAAGACAGATAATATGTTAATATGTTTCAGTTCATTGATTTTAAAAAATTCAATAATATCATTGATGAAGGTTTAATGCAGTCGTAGTTTCTCAGACAAAATAAAAACGTGTTTGATTGTGAATATTTTAGGTTACAACAACTTTGGAAGACAGATGTATAACTGGATTTAACGGTATCTCTGCTGCCACAGCCCAAATAGCGGGTATTATAGGACTGGGCCTCCAAGCTAAGTAGGATTTTCAGGAGTAAAAATCCAACTCTTAGAATAATCAAAAGATATAACGGTATCACAATGTCAAAATAACATGCATGATGACATGTTGACAAATAAAACTTGTCTGGTTACCTTATCAGATATTAATAAAAAATATAAATAAAAAAGATGTATAATATAATAGAAATATAATAATAAAGATATAATAGTGATAAAAAAAAACAACAAAAAAAACCATTAATGTACTACATGTCAAGATATCCATTTTGGAGTATGAATCGTCAATGTCATCAGTGTGGAATTCTTTTTTACTAATAGATAAATCTTTAATGTCTTCCGCAACAATGTCCAAACCATATATTTTTTTTTGGAATATATTGATTCCTACAAATTATTTACACGAAAAGATTACTTTTGCAATTTGTTAAGATATAAGATATGAGATTTTGTTTCTCCAGTAAAGACCTGTCATTAAGGGACATCCAGCATCTTCTTGTTTAGTCTTCTGAACGCAGACAGCTACAAGAGAGGATCGCATTTACAAAGAATGCAGCTGGAAGATACTGTAAGATTTTCTTTATGCTTACTTTCACATCAATATACATGTTTAACAGTTGAATTGATTATGCTTTTAGTGCCAGTTTGTATTATACTACAGGCACTATAAAAACAAACTCCAGTGCATCAGATTTTATAACAATAACTTGGTCATAATACAGTGATAAGGTTTTCTGTGACTTTCAAAGTGTATATGTGTTGCCTTGGACGGATGTACTCGTAAGAAGACAAACATGTAGTCCAAAAACCAAATGCCTTTTTACTGGATTCAAATTAATGAGTCCTCCTGTTTACATACTATATTCTGTATTTTATTTATTGATGAATAAATTTCTTCAAACTTTACATTTTATTTGTCTAATCTGAAATTGCATATTGATTCGATATTGTTCAGGGTATCAAAGAAAAGCATAAAGCATAGAAATATGACATTTGTTGACTAGAATATTTAGATAATTTTTTTTAGGTAAAATTAACGTTGGAACATTGCAAGAAAAATAAGCGAAAGTCATCTGTCTTTTGTTGTCTTGTAATGTTAATAATTTTATTTATATCTATAGTTCACAGTGTGTTTGGCTTTGGTCTTATTAATGCCGACAAGTTTGTTAAAAATGCACAACAACACCGCCCAACACCTAAAATGCACAAGAAAAAGCTCCAGTGGCACATAACCAGGTATGTCAAGAATAAATAACAAAAACTTTTCTTTTTTTATTTGGAATATATGGAAGCCTTGGAGGGTCACTTATGAGTTTTGACTTATAGATTTATTTAACTATTTTCTTATGACTTTTGATTTATAACTTTTGATTTTTGACTTATGGATTTTGTTATTGTCCCACGTGCTTGTCTCATAATTTCCAAGGAAAATATGGCAGAATATGACAACAATTCAGACGAGGTAAGTTCATTTACCTAAGTTTCCTGGAGACTTATTTAAAAAACAAAATATGTGGGCTCATATGCAAGAACAGAATGTTATTCTTATATAAGCCTTTTTAATTTATTAATAAAAGAAAATACTTTGCTTGCATTGCATTTCATTGGTTATCCATTTTTTATTTTGATTTCCGGAACAGGGATTAATAATCTCAAATTGACATACAGCGTGTGAATCAAACGCTTTATTTTTTATATGGGTTCCAGTTTTAAATCCAAATCAGTCTCGCATTGTTGTTTGCTGCAGTTTCAATCGGTTTTCACCCGTAGTTCATTCTTCGTCATCTTATATTGCATGAAGACCAAATTATAGGCCTTATTTTGACATTTTGAAATTTGTTGTTAAGAAGTTTCATGGAACATGGTATTTCAAAAACAATAAATCATACAGCTTTGAAACTTCACACACTTGTTTAGAACACGCTCTAAGTTAGAAATCTTTGAATTGCATTGTTATCAAATTATGCCTCTTTTTCGACTTCGAATTTGTGGTTTTGAATTTTAATGAAAAAGGGTTTCTCAAAAACTATTTAAGAGATTCCTTTGAAACTCAAAACACATATTAAATGTTGACATCTAAGGTCAATGACCAAGTTTCGTATGTCTGGCTCACAATTTAACATACTTATGCCCATTTTTAAAGCTAAAATGTTTTGTCAGAAGGTTTATGAAATATGGTCGCATAAACCAGTTATGATATAATATTGAAACTAATCACTTGTTCAGTATCAATAACTTAGGACACCTACCAAGTACAAAGTACATGTTATTTGTATATATATAAACTTTTTTTTATACAGTTATGTATTAAGGGATTTTTTGTATTTCATTTTGTATACATATGTATTTCATTCCAATTGAGATAACACATACTTTTAATGTTTTCAATTTAAAGTCTAGTATAGCTACCTGTAGGAATTAAGGACGTGCTGTCGAATGTTTTCAACTACATCATATTTGTCAAGTTTTCGGAGCCAGTTTAGAAGACTTAGAGGTCTCATTGCAAAACAACGTTCGTTCCGAGTGGAAAGTAGTACAGGTTAGCAAATGCAAAATGTCCAAACACTGGTGATTTGGTTTTCTTCGTTATTGTCTGTGGAAATATTCAGACATTTTCGGAATTCCAGTGTTAACCTTTTCACACTTGTTTTAGACGTTCGATAATTTTCAAGTTTTAACCCCACCATTATTGTGAACGCTTTATGGAAACACGCAATGTCAAGTCCCACCACGTTTATTTTATACTGTCCATATCTCCAATATGGTATAAAACTTGTATCGATAGACAGGTCATGGTGAGACAGAGAAAAGTGTGAAAAATCATGAATTCATAATTCTGGCTTTCATAATTTTCAGTCTTTGCCCATTGTTAATTTTAAAACTTATATGAAAGGTATCGAAATCAAACTTTGCATGTTCATATAGCTTGGCGAGGCAGAAAGAAACATACTTCTCGCTATCATAGCTATCATAAATTTCAGAAAGTCCCGTTTGTTGTTTTTTTTTTTTCATACTTAGATTTTGTTAAGCTCATAATTATCTCAAAAAGTGTTGAAGGCATCAACTTGAATTAACTAGCAAATATATATCTCGGCGAGACAGAGTGCATTGTGTTGTAAACAAAATTTTTAATCGTTCTCCTAAGTTAAACATTCCCTTTTTCGACATGCGGTTGGGGGTATGCTCATTACTAAAGACTATAAGATTTCCATTACATATAAAACCGGTCATTCTTCGGAAAAACACAACTTGTGGACGTTATTTAATATATACATTATACAATGTATACAATTTCTTAAAGTTAAATAGGATATCTTTGGCTAGAGACTATGTTTGTTTTTTCTTTCTTTTGAACATTTACAAATGAAGAAATAACGCTCTGACAATGACTTTAAAAATCTTGACTTCAATAATAATACAGATACCCTAGCATTGCTAATTAACCTAATTTATCTTATGTGTTAGAACACTCATGATTTTCTTACTTTTTCATCAGTAACGTATCAACAATGTGTTGTTTTGTAGAACTATTGCATGTATATATGTCTTCTGTGACGTAAATACTTGAAGTTTTTGTTGATGGCAGTGTTTATTTTTAGCTGTTCCTTAGTGTTAGCTTTTATGTAAGGCATATGTGCTCGAAAAAATGCTTACCTCTGTATTTCTTATTTCTGTTTTTTTTTTGTTTGTTTGTTTTTTTAATTAAATATAATGAAGCTCATATGCAGTTTAATACATTTGTTTTCTTATAAGACAACAATTGTGTTAAGCAAAATAAAGCACGGTTGTAGAATTAAAAATGTTTGTTGTTATCTGTTTAAACGCATTTATTCAAAAATAAATTGATAGCTCTGACAACCTGTCACGGTCTAGACCGTGAGGTAAAAACCTTTGGTAGTGTGGTCTCTCGGGAGAGGTATATATAGGTAGTCTGTTGAGGGTTCCACACTGGTTTACTTCTATAGTGATTGCTATTCTATTTCTACTTTGCTCATTTCAACCTCTTACTTATAATTTTAATGGAACACTATCTCTACATAGATAGATAAATTCTCTGTAACATTTAAATACTGTTTATTCCGGTAGTAAAATGCAAGTTTATTTTGGTTATAACAAAGTTATAAAAACACAATATTAAATTGTCAACAAATGAGGAAAATGTATTTTTATCATTCAGGACCAGATTTAATATGATAATGTAAATAAGTACAAGTTTGAAATAGAAATCATCAAGAGTTTTAAAGTCATATTTGTGTCAAAACCGTTTTCTAAATTTTATTTTATACCTATTCATTTTCTCCCAACGGATAAGAAATTCCGTATTATGTTAGTGACAAATAGCAACCATATGTGGAAATGCCTGATTTTTGACGTTGGTTCCGATCTTAGCTGTATCTTACGTAGCATTAGGAAACGGGAACCATAATTATAAGAGGCGTCGCCGGTTTTGCATAAATTACGTATTCAGCCGCCAGTCATAAATTTATTTTTCATTTTCTGAAATTCCTTATAGAAGTGTAGTATCATGAAAATCATTTTTACTAAAAACGAAAAGGTATATACACATCTAGAAAATAGCTCAGAACTGTTTAATCTGAATAAAAAATTCGTTATTTATCAAGAATAGTTTATTTACTTTAATACTTAATGCTGCAGACGGCACAAATAAATGAATGTCCCGAGTTAAAACTTCTATTCATATGATTTCACATAAACAATTGATGTTGATTCTTCACGTAAAAAAGATCAACTATGATAAAAACATATGAATGCAATAATTCTAATGCAAAAATGAGGTTAGTGGCTAAATGTACTTGTAAACATTATATGACTTCAACACCACTCTCGGCTGATGTGATCCGATTGTATCACAAATTTGCTTCTTTTGCAAAAACTAATGTTTATACCAAGGCAAAGAGTAACAGCAAATGGCAAAAGTTAAAAGTCAAAAGATAAAGGTCATAAGTAAAAAGTGATAAATTATAAGTGAAAAGTCACAAGACAAAACCTTAAAAAAACGAGAAAATAAGTCAGCATTTATTACAAAGATCAATTATTATTTTTGAAATAACAATCATATATATTCCTTTTAAATACCATAATACATCCCATAAAGTATGGTTGCTATTTGTTGCGAATGAATAAGACGTTTGAATCTAATTACACAAACTTGAAATTACACGTATAACTTATATGTCACGGCACGAATCTATTCAGTAGATGATGTGCAATCGGAACAGAACTAGACCTGTAAGGGGTTCCGATCCCGGTATGGCTGCATATCTTTCTCCCCCTGTGACATTTGGCATAATGGAAAGTGTCTCTGCTAGTCACGCGGGAGACCGAGGTTCAATTCCTAGTTGGGCAGCCTTATTGTAACCAGGGCTTGATAGAAGAGATACAGAAGTCGATTCATATAGTGCAGTTAATCTCATAATACGTATGCCAAAAACAATATATTTTACATAAAAAGTCACAAAATTGCACATACATATATTGTGATGTAAAAACTTTAAAAATTATTATTTACAGACTGCTGAATGGAAATCTTTAAAAAGGACATTAACCTTTGTTACAATAAAAATGATGTTTAGATTATCGCGAAGATTTCCCCACTTTCATATTCGTGAAATAAATTACATCGCTATAAGACTGTATAAAGCAAATACCGCACGTTAAATATCGACGTCATCTTCTAATGCACTCATAATCCATTACCAAAGAGTATTTTACCATTTAGTTGCATGAAATCAGAGGGTTGTTTTGGTTCGACTCCCAATAGGAGGCAACTTTCTTTTACTTCTATTTTTCTCTTTTAACCAGTATTTTTTGTATGTATTTCGTTCTTATTTATTTAGTTGGATCATTTTATTACTAACAGATACTTCATTTAACTGCCTATTTAATCTAAATCTAACTAGCAACATACGACATATAACATTTTCAATACTTTATATATTACAAACTAGCGGGTAAAAGCTTTCCATATTTCACAGAATGAATCAATATACTTCTAGAAAGATTTTACAAGCCCTTTGACTTATGTAATTTTAGTGTTTTTTTTTCAAATTTAGAATGATATGATGTATGAGTGAAACTGTTCAAATGGGTGGGGTAGAGAAACATTTCCATGTGTCAATTTAATTTTGAGAATATATTTAACATTTCTATCGTGTCAATAGTCATGCATTTAACATGCATAATTCATTACTAGAATGTTATTTTTTGCATCTAAACAAACAACACTTGCAAAGCATGTTAAAATGAGATAACACGGTTATTTTTTTAGACTTTCAATACATGTATTTCTTTTTAAAAGCCTTTTTAATGTATATGTTCTCACTCATAATAATACCTACAACTCCAAATCTGCTTAAATTTTGCATACAAGTGTTCTTTAGGTATACCACTCAACAATGTTGTCAATTTTACAATCCCTTATAGTGCAAATTAGAGAGGTTATAACTTAAATGATAATTTACAAATATATTGTAATTTGCTCAATATTTACAAACCAATATCTTAAAACAACCATATAATGAAGTGAAAACGTAGACTATCGTCTTTATTATTTTAAAACACCATTTGAAACTTAACCTGTAGTAACCTAGTATATATCAATAACACGAAAAAAAATAAGTATTAGTCGTTCCAAAGCGTATTTATATTAAATATATTCTCAAAATTAAATCGTTCAACTCGGTACAGTTGTAGTGCTGAATCAGCGTCCAATTGCATCTGTAGAAATCTGGCTTCAGAAGGGGTGCTAATTCTACGAATTACGTACATTGTCTTTTTGGGCGTGAATACATGTTCTTTGCAAATATATACGTCTCTCAAGTTAACTGCATTGCCGAAGTCGTGAGTTTCATACAGACCTGGTACAAAAACAGTGTGTCAGGATTACCACAAATAACAGAAGAACTGGTTTGTTGCCTTATTTCATGTGCAATCCGGTCTAACTCGGTTTGTATGAGGTCCATGAAGCAAAATTTTAAGTTCTCACATTGTATCGGGTCCAGATACAAATTAATGAAAAAAATTAATCCACCAATGGATTCCATTTTGTCGTAATGTACACCATCACTTCTCAATGCGTTGGTTAGATGTGCTTTTTCCAACTACAACGCTTCAAGTACCAGCAATCGGATTTGTAGAATCGTGTCTGAAGTATTGCTGCAATAGTAAAGCAATGCAGTTTTCCGTACCAACATCACAACGTAGTATAGGCTGGAGGGGGGGGGGGAGACTTGATAATGTTCATTATAGGTGTCTAAAAGTACTCTTGCAATAAGGCGTGGGTCGTTATTTGAGTCCAAAAAACCTCTAACCATATTATTTTTCTACTATACCAATTCACAGCACAATGTATACAAAATCCTTATGGTTTAAATTTGTCTTAACCGTCCATATGTCATGATAAACTGGTCCTATACGCGTCGGCATAAGCGATGAGCTTTCCGCATCTCAATACCATCTGGATCAAGCGCTCTCATTATTTCCATGACGTCGTCCCCCTTGACGCACATGTTGTAATCCAACATTTAACCCACGCCACAATTGTAACGGTATCCTATGCATTGTCCACTTGTTTGTATTTCTTTCTCTTTAATAATATCAAACACCAGTCTAAAAGGTGTATATATTCCATTACGACGTTTTAAATTTTAAGCGTTAAAAATTCTATTCTAAATGACGTCGTTATGTCATGCCGTACCAAAAAGTCCTCTATTATCAGCAGAGTCTTTGTTTGTTTATGAGATGTTGAGGGTAGGTATCTTGGCACGGTAGCTTTGGTAATTACCGAACGGCGAACGGTATTAATGATGAAGACACAGATCAACATCAAAGTTGTTTCATCCTCGCTACCTTTTGTCGCAGTAGTTGTGTCTGAAATAAGAGTTTATCTTTTTATCTTAATCTTTATACATTTCATAGTATATAAAATGGGTAAATCTCTTAGCTTCCTCTTTTAAGATTGATAGGTGCGAAAAAATATAAATTTAAATGCTATTAGGATATTTCTGTTATTAATCTGAGTAATTTATCATGTTCTTTCTTAAGTGTCTTTCAAAATATACAACAAAATAAGAATTGATGCTAAATGCAAATGGTGCTCGATCACAATTATAAGTTAACTTTGTACATGTGTGTATGAACATAGCACTTGTCGTTCTTTATGAAATTGGTCAACACTATCTAAGTACTTCAGAGAAATACTGATTCTGTGTAAGCTCAATAAAATGCTGAATTGCGATACATCTTTAATACTGTGCACCACCATGCTTTTTTAAGACGTAAAACTTGTATTCCCTGTCTACTTGTAAAACAGTTACAGTAAAAACCCTCAATTAAGACCACCATCGGGACTGGACCAAAGTGGTCTTAATTGCGGGGTGGTCTTAATTGCGAGTATTCTTATTGCTTACACACTTTACGACCATGTTCTATTTTAGTCATTTTGTGTGAATAAACAATATGTATCTGAACCTGCAAATATTAAAGTATGTTATAATGTTACATCTGATGGGAAGAAAACATTTCTGAAGCAATTTAATATCAAATTCTATTTGATCTGATTTCAATATTAATTATTATATGATGTACATAATGCACCCATCAAATAAGAAATAAATTCATAGCAAATTCAATGTGCTTAAAGCAACATTAAACCACTCTAAAATCTACTTTCTCACCTTATTTCATACAATATCCCAATAATAAAAGGTGTTTTTGACACCTTGTGAAATGAAGTGTTATGCCTAAGACCATTTAAGCAGAAAATAACAACATAACAACAAATTAAAGATCAAGGTAGGTGTTGACTTTAAATCTGTGGTCTCAATAGTGGGGTCAAATAAAGAACAAAATAGAGAATTGGGACTGAATCTGGTGGTCTTAAAAGTGGATAAGCGAGGTGGTCTTAATTCTGGATCATGTAACCATTGACATAAAGAACAGAAAATTCCGTTCTTATAAAAAATGGTCTTAATAGCGGGGTGGTCTTAATTTCGAGGTGGTCTTAAGGGGGGATTCTACTGTATTTGTTTGTTACTCATAAACAGCTTTTGTGATGAGGACAAAAAAAATGTATAAGCACTTATATAATGAACATATTTAGAACATAACAGATTTCACAAAACACACAATCACACTTGTGGAATTTAAGTCTGTGATATATTACCACTATGGGATTATATCAAATAACATTAAATTTCCTCCTTTACACATCCTCTCCTCCATGACAAATCTCAATGAAATTATTTAAAACGTTTAAAAAACATACCTGAAACCAAAGTTGCTGCTTTCAGCTTCTAAAGCACGTGTAAAATGGGTTAGCCAAAAGTCATAAGACGTAAGTCACAAATCAAAAGTCGAAAGTCAAAAGTAAAACATCCGTAAGTCGAAACTCAAAAGTGACCCTCCAAGGCTTCCATAGGAATATGATATATTTTGCTGCAACGAATATTATTTTTATTTTAGTTATCCTGGTTTGATCTTGAATATTTTGTGAACAAGTAACATTAGAGCAACATTATGTCAATCCAGGGGTACAAAAATAACGTAAAATAAAATGAGTGTAAAGCGCTAAAAGCTTTTAAATCTTAAGAGGATTTTTTTTCGTTTGAGTGAAATATGGAATATATTTTCACTCAACATGAGAAAATGCCACATATTTTCACGAGCCGGGACGGTTTTTCACGAAAAACGAAAAAATAACCTTTTTATTTAATTTCATTATAAAAGAAAAATGGTTATGAACCCCCTTGCCTGCTACGCAACTGCAATTATACAGCGCGCAGTAATAATTATAAGTATCGTCTTGTTTTGCACGCGATATTTAGCGCTATATTGTGACGTCACGTAAACAACTTTTTAAAAAGATATTGGTGTTCGGATTTATTTTCTTAGTTAGACCTTTTTCTATCATTCTAGATAGTTTTCAAAACAAAATTCAACAAAAAAGTTGTTTGTATTTATCAGATTTTTCAAACAAAATGGCGAAAGAAGTCCCTTAAAATAAATATGAGTTTTGACTCCGCCCACTTTCATATTTATATTTCATATTTATTTTTAAAAAATATGAAATATATTTGACTGATATAGCACCATATTTCATAGGTAAAATTTAATAATAAGAGGATATTTTTTCGTTTGCGTGAAATATGGAATATATTTTCACGAAACATGATAAAATGCCACATATTTTCACGAGCCGGTACGGCGAGTGAAAATATGTAGCATTTTATCATGTTGAGTGAAAAAATAAACCATATTTCACGAAAAACGAAAAAATAACCTTTTTATTTAATTTCATTATCAAAGAAAATGGTAACGAATCCTCTTGCTTGCTACCAACTGCAATTGTACAGCGCGCAGTAATTTATGCGTAAGCACGCGCTGTTTGGCGCTACATTGTGACGTCATGTAAACAACTCTTTAAACGTCTGTACAGCGTTAATGACTGAATTAAAGATATTGGTGTTCGGATTAATTTTCTTAGTTAGACCATTTTCTATCATGCTAGATAGTTTTCAAAACAAAATTCAAGAAAAAGTTGTTTTGTATTTATCAGATTTTTCAAACAAAACGGCGAAAGAAGTCCCATAAAATAAATATGAGTTTTGACTCCGCCCACTTTCATATTTATATTTCATATTTATTTTTAAGAAATATGAAATATATTTGACTGATATAGCACCATATTTCATGGGTAAAATTAAATAAAGCGTCATATTTCACAATAAAAATGATTATTTAAAAAACGGATCCAGCTAATGATCTGAATTTTTGCAAAAATTATTGGTCTAGACACTCACATGGTATCCTGATCTCGAAAAAATATTTTTAGTTTCTTCATACCAAAAATAATCCTCTCTAACATGTAATTGGGATAAAGTAAGCAACGTAATTTTAGATCAGACTCAAATGTGATACAGTTTTTATTTACTGTTGGATCCGCTTTTTGCATGTGAGACCTGGTATAAAGTTATCTGTTTTTCTTCTTGAAGACCACCTCAAGCACACACACAGACGTTCGAGTTTTGTTATGAATGCCAAGCGTTAGAATGTCCGACTATGTTGGAGTATGTTGAAGTTCAAATGGATCTTGAAGCAACATCAACTGAAATAAAAGTAGCACTTGTATCTTCTGGTGGGACGACATCAATTTTAATGGCTTTTAAACCTGAAATAGTAAGTTGTTTATCATTTTTATATAGATTTCCCTTTTGTTCAGTCAAATATTTTAACTATATAATTATATCTACGACGAAAGCTATATAACATTAACTCACCCTTTCTCGAAAAGCCAGACAAAAAGAAACACAATCTCAAAAATTACAAACCCCCAAAAAAGAAATCAAAATAAAAAAAAACAGCAGCAAAACCTCAACAACGCCCAAGATCCTTGCCACTCCCACCTGTAAGAACACGTAAAGGCGATTTTTCTGATCAGTTTGTTACTTGCTCAGTTTCCCATTAATAGCTAACTTGTTATCGTTATTGAAGTGTCCGTAGAATAATTCTGATAAATAAAGTAATGCATGGTATTGTCAGACAAAAAAATCGTTCTTTTGATGGCTCTAAACTGATTTGAATTGTCGGAAGTAAGTATACTATAGGTTGCAATAAATCTTGTTACAGGGCAAGTCAGTGTATGTACAGAAACTGCGATTGTTATCCAGTCATTTCTGGGATGAGAAACCATTTGGTACGTGGCTGTTGCATGTCCAAGACAAACACTCAGCAAGTATGTTAGCTTACATTAAAGACGAATGTACTTTGATTTCATTTTCAAATACATCAAAATGAATGATTACCATGACAATAAAATTAATTTAACATTGACATTCTACAATTTCTTGTAAAATTACGTTATGCTTAGTTATATTAAGCTGTAGAAGAAGAAAAAACACATAATAAAACGATTCATTAACTTATAAGTAATAACGCAAAAATATTGGTGATTTCGTCGATTCTTATTAGTTAATATATGATATGATATTAAAATTTTGGAATATTGTTCAAGCTCCAAGATTTGTAGCTATTAATTTATCATTTTCGATTATTTGTTGTTTTATTTTTTAGGTAACATTCAAGTAAGACATTTATCGCTTAAATTTTACGGGACTATTAATCCAGCTATTTTTAAGAACCGGCAAGATTATGGAAATGTTTGCAGTGCAAACAACAGGACGAAAAGTGAAATTGCTACAAACTCCTCAATTGAAGTCTTGGCAAAAGAAAGGACGGAGCATAAAAAAGAAAACAAATACACGGGAAGCAATCTTACTTTGGCCATTATTTTAGCAATAGTTGTGACAATTATAATAATCGCAGGGGAAATGTATTATAGAAAAGTTCATCTTTCAGAGCGATTGAGAAATGAGAAAACTTATTATAAAAGTTATCTCTAGAAATTTATCGTTTAAGACAGATATGTAAAGACTTTAGAGTACTTAATGTTTTGGAAAAGGAAGATTAGCATTTTATAACAGTGCATTTGGTGTCTGAAATACATTACCTTACGAAATTAAGGAAATAAATTAAATTGGCCGTTTTAAGCAAGCAGTTTAAAGTCAATTGTTGAGAAAAAGATCCTTAGGCAATTATAGGTAACTAAATGGTAACTTTCGAACCTCAAATACTTTTGGTCGAAATAAATTTTTGATGGTTCTTTTTCTTTCTTTTTGTTTTGTTTTGATTTTACTGTCTGATTTAACTTGTGACATTATAACGTTTTTTTCTATTTCTATATAAAACGTTTAACCAAGGACACCATTAGTTGTTTAGGCAAAATATACTTTCGTTTCTAGTATTTTTACGTAGTTGTCTCAACTAGTTTTACATATGAGCCGCGTCATGAAAAAACCAACGTAATGCGTTTGCGACCACGTGATCCAGACCAGCCTGCGCATCCGCGCAGTCTGATCAGGATCCATGCTGTTCGCTATCAGTTTCTCTACTTGTTATAGGGTTTGTAAGCGAACAGCATGGATCCTGATCAGACTGCGCGGATGCGAAGGCTTGTCTAGATCACGTGGTCGCAAACGCATTACGTTGGTTTTGTCATGACGCGGCTCATATGTTTTTAATATGCTCATTGTCACATTATGCCCATCCAAGTGTAAGTATGAGTATGCAGGTAAAAGTGAAATTAGCTTCACATTTTGCCATACTTAATTTCATTTACATAAAGTGACTATCCTAAAATTCTGTACGTATATTCTATGCGTAATTTAAATGTATGAATATGTTAATTTTTTTAAAAAGGCGTGGGAAAGTCTTTTCATTACAGGCAGTTAA
>NW_026864346.1:0-14123 GCF_026571515.1 Ruditapes philippinarum
AAAAAGGCACACTTAATAGAACAACTATGATATCAACTCAAATGATAAAATACGGTAATAATAAAATGTAAAGTAAACGGTAATAATTTCCAATAATGTATTCAATATAAATATTCAATCCCGGGCGAGCCCCAAATTTCTGTTAGAAGTCAGGCGTAACTAAAAAGAAAAGCCAGCAACAAACTTGTAACAATAACTAATGTATTACAAAAAATAATTAAAGAAAAAATAAAATAACAAATTATGTTTACAAATACCTGAAGTCCAAATAAAAATGTAAATTTCAAATGTCTAGTCTGATCCTGGAATGATCCTTTTTGAATAGCACAGTTAATCCAAGTTAAATCCAAGAACACTTTAGAATAAATTCCCACAATAAAATCCACAAGAATAATTTATTTTAAAATCCAAGCTCCAATAATTCACTTAATATCCAAGTTGAATAATACTCCAAATATATTGATTTCTTAAAAGGTAACTGATGACTTAATAGATCACTGATGACTTAAAAGGTAAAGGTAATGAAAAATGTCAACTTATATATATTAACTAAGAAAATTCCAGAAAGGTCTATTATGTTCTCAAGTAATCATAATCTAGCAACTTCAACAATAAAGAACATTCCAGAAGTTTCTATCTAAATATAATGCATGAGTTTTCTACAGCAGGTAAGAACGTTCTAGTACATACATGCAGTCCATGTTCTAAAAATAGAACAATGACAACATTGGAAACACCAACTGGTCATACACAAATTATATACATGTAATAAGTTGCATACATAACACTATACATAACTTTACAACAAATCTAACATACTGGACATATCTACACAGTTACTTAAAAATAAAACCAAGTATTTTGTTTTTCTTTTTTTAAAAAAAAAAATAATGTGAAGAGTTGAGACAACCAGACTGTATTTAATTTAGTTGAAATTCTGTGTAGTTTGTGTTGTTATTGCTGGTTGTAAGATTTGAATGTTACAGCAGTGTACAAGTTTACAGTGTTCCGAGAAACGCCCAGATATATGCAGATCCTACACACATCCGAATGTTCATCCAAACACTATACCCTTGATATAATATGTATGTGTGTTTTACCTAAATATTAATAAGATTGGGTGTAAAGCAATAAACAAGAATGTGTGATTTATTCATGACTAGACATTACAGTCCTATAGTATCATAAGACCTACTTGTATGTTAATACAACTGTATCTGTTACAATGAATTCAAGAAGCAGCCTCCAACCAAATACTCATGACTAAAATCAAGGCAAAGCTCAATATTGCGCATGAGAGCGATATCCTATATCAATATAAAAAATACAAAAATCTTAAATTAGGAATTTTTATCACGTCTACTTATTGGAACCTACTTCTTGAATATATTTGTAAAAACCATAAAAACAATCTAAAACATTACTAACCATTATTTACATATTGGTTAAAACGATACTCCATAAAAACAAATAAAAGAATCATGATTTACAGTACAATTTTCTTTTTCTCTCAAACAGAATATGGTGGCAGGCTTTGGCAGATAAATATACTAGGTTTTCACTAATAAAAATTGTAACCATTTTGTCATCATCAGATATAATATCTCTATTTCTTAATACATCATCTAACGCAGAGACCAACTCTTTCCTTATATCATTATATACTGGACAGTAAAGTAATACATGTTTCTCATCTTCTAAAGCATTTTCTATTCATTACATCAATATTTTCATAACGACCTGTTTCTATTCTTAGTGGTGCTACACCACATCTGAATTTTAAAAGGCTGATCTATACATAAATGGCAACTTAGACGTAAGGTACTTTTCAGTGCAGAACTGAGATTTAAACTTCCTGTAAGTCCTTAATTTATTCCCGCCATTTCCTCTAATGGCATTTTCTCTCTCAAGTAATAACTTCCATTTATTTGTTTCTATTTCCATAAGTTAAGATTCTAGCATTGATATGGTAGGTTTGGCATTTCCGATATTAGCCTCTAGTATGTGATTACTATTAATATCTTTTAAAAGTTTCTTAAGTCGGTAAAAACCATTCTTGACATTACTTGCTTTAGACCACATATATACAGACTTATTAATTCTATTATCATCCATATTCATAACTCTAAAATACTGTCTAAATACAGACACCCACTGTCTAACAATTGGTGGTTTCCAACCCATCTCTCCACTTACATCCACATTCGGAGTGTATCTTCCAACACCCAAGTAGTAACGCATTGCCCTATGATGAACTGCATTAATGCACGAGTAAGATATATCACCCCAAATCGGGGCACTGTAATTAATTATGGGCCATACCATTGAATCATAAAGTTTTGTAAATGTAGAGTACTGAAAACCACCAAATGCCTTACTTTTGGATATAACAAGACCAAGTGCTCTAGAGGTAGACATTGCAACTGTCTTTGCAATTTCATTATAATCCAAAAATTCATTTAGTACGACACCAAGATACTTATAACTATGAACAATTTCCAGTTTTTCTGAATTGAATTCAAAAACATGTTCAGTTTTAGAAATACTGTTGGCTCTAAAGTGAACAATATTGGATTTATCACAATTGACAGTCATTTTATTTTGACAACACCATAAAGCTAAAGCATCTAACATGGATTGAAGATCTTTGGCGTTTTCTGCCAACAAAACTATGTCATCAGCATATAGCAAAATACATATTTTTCTTTCACCAATATAAACACCTTTGTCTAAATTATTCATATACATTACTAAATCATTAATATACAAGTTAAACAGCATTGGAGACAGGGGGCAGCCTTGTTTCAATCCACATTTTACATCAAACTAGGGTGTATCAAATCAATTTAAGCGTATACAGCACTTAACATCTTTATATAATGATGAAATTGCCTGAAACAGTCTGCCCCCCTATCCCCACCTGGTGCAACTTTTGCCACAGTGATGTACGGTCTATAAGGTCAAACGCCTTCCTGAAATCTATAAAAGCAGTAAATGTTTGTAACTTTTTAAGTTTACGTGTTTCAATAATATTTGTTAGGGACTGTACTTGGTCAATTGTACTTTTACCTTTTATAAAACCATTTTGCTCATCACTTATAATATTATTACTAGCTGTCCATTTTACTAATCTATTTTTTAAAACAGAGCAGTATATTTTATACATGGATGGAGCCAATGAAATGCCCCTGTATGACAAAGGATCCCGTGGGTCTGTGGTTGAAGACTTGGGAACTGGTGAAATTATACTCTTAGACCATGCAGTAGGAACAGTACCACTTAAAAAAACATCTATTAAAAAGACTATGTAGCAAAGCTAACGCAGAATCATTTTTTAGTAGTTCACATGGTATATTGTCATAACCCGGTGCTTTACCAGATTTTGCATGTAAAATACATTTCAATACCTCATCAATAGTTATCATGCTATCAAAGTGTTCATTCTCTATTTCATCAACACTATTAACATTAAACTGATCTAAATCAACAGAAGCCTGGTCATTGCCAAAGTCATTTGATGCAGTGTTCTTCGAGTTTAGAAGGACTTCAAAATCAGAGCCCCACTTACTAAGTACAGTCTCTGGATCAGAGCTAATGGAACCATTGGACATTTTCACTTCAAACGGAATACGCTTTAAACGTTCATTTCCAATACCAATATTTCCAATACTTTTCCAAAATGATCTGGAGTTGGAATATACTGCCGCCTCCAATTCAGAATTGGCTTGATAAACATATTGCCTCTTTGCTCTCTGAACACTACTATCAATTGCTTTTCTTTTCTGTACATAAACATGTTTAAGGTTTGTTGTCAACCCTTGTTGTTTTCTCGTCTACGGTAAGTATCTTCCCCATTGCCTCTAGTTTTTATTTCTTTGATTAACGCCCCCCCCCCCTTCCCCCGGTCTCCTGTCCCCTTCCCCTTTGTGGGCCTATTATTATTTTCTTTGAATTCCTAATCAGTTACAAATTATTTATCATTTATTGATTAACGTGTCGTTGCCCTGTCCTTTTTATGTTTGGGGTCCACCTGGGCTCCTTGCCATTGTTTCTTGTTGCTGGGTCATATGGGGGTTGCGTTCATTGAACGCCGCCTTTCCTTGTTGATCTTGTTTTTCATATTTCTCTATTACCATCCTTACATTTTAGCCACATTTTCTCCGCTTGGCATAAGTCAGTCCATAAGACAGTAAGGTGATCAGACCACCAAGGTTTACTAGCCCCCGCCGATGGAATCGGGAGGGGGATATAGTTTTGGCGTTGTCCGTCCGTTCGTCCATCCGTTCGTCCGTCCGTCCATCCGTCCGTCCGAATTTCGTTTCCGGAGTAGTTCTCTGCAACTACTGGCTGGAATTCAACGAAACTTTATTGGAATCATCAACATCAAGAGGAGATGCGCATCTGACCGTCCGTTCGTCCGTCCGTCCATCCGTCCGTCCGAATTTCATTTCCGGAGTAGTTCTCTGCAACTACTGGCTGGAATTCAACGAAACTTTATGGGAATCATCAATATCAAGAGGAGATGCGCATAACGTCGGCTTGTTCCGGTCAGACACTTTAACTCAGAGTTATGGCCCTTGATTAGTTATGCAGTATGCATATGGAGTAAAAATCGTTTCCGCGCTACTTCTCTGCAACTACTGGCTTGAATTCAACGAAACTTTATGGAAACCTTCAATACCAAGAGGAGATGCGCATATCGTCGGCTTGTTCGGGTCAGACACTTTAACTCAGAGTTATGGCCCTTGATTAGTTATGCAGTATGCATATGGAGTAAATATCGTTTCCGCGCTACTTCTCTGCAACTACTGGCTGGAATTCAACGAAACTTTATGGAAACCTTCATTACCAAGAGGAGATGCGCATGTCGTCGGCTTGTTCGGGTCAGACACTTTAACTCAGAGTTATGGCCCTTGATTAGTTATGCAATATGCATACGGAGTAAAAATCATTTCCGGAGTAGTTCTCTGCAACTACTGGCTGGAATTCAACGAAACTTTATGGGAATCATCAATATCAAGAGGAGAAGCGCATATGGTCGACTTGTCCCGGTCAGACCCTTTAACTCAGAGTTATGGCCCTTTATTAGTTATGTAGTATGCATATAGAGTAAAAATCGTTTCCGCACTACTTCTCTGCAACTACTGGCTGGAATTCAACAAAACTTTATGGGAACCTTCAATACCAAGAGGAGATGCGCATAACATCGGCTTGTTCCGGTCAGACACTTTAACTCAGAGTTATGGCCCTTGATTAGTTATGCAGTATCCATATAGAAAAATATTTGTTTTCTCGCTACTTCTCTGCTACCATCGGCTGGAATTCAATGAAACTTTATGGGATACTAAGAGGACATGTGCATATAGTCGCCTTGTTCCAGTCAGATACTTATAACTCAGATTTATGGCCCTTGATTAGTTATGTAGTATGCATACATCTCATTGGCATTTCCAGATTTTACTATTTCCCTGAATATTTATCAAGTTCAAAGAATATTACTGTTTATGCCATGATTAATATATAAATAAAGCCTTATGTCTTCAGTTGTTGTGTTAATAATAACCAGTACTCGGCGGGGGATATAAATTCAACGAATTTGCTTGTTTACTTTAAATTTCTTACCAGTTTTTCTGTGAGAAGAAAATTTTACAACTCTATGTTCTAGTTTAGAAGACATCTCATTATGTACTATATTAACAAACTTATCATATGCCTCATTAAGACCAACCTGTGAAATCACTGTACTTTCCAAGTGACTAATAGTATCAAAAATCTCATGCTGAACATCTGGATTTGTCAAAAACTCTCTACCTACATTCTTAGTCTCATATAACAATTTGGTATACTCTATACTAGACTGGGAATTACATTGTTTAATATTTGTTCCCTGACCGTCTAAACATATATTCCATCTAAGCAATGAATGGTCTGGTATTGTGAGCTTACTAAGCTGAGAGTACCCATTAGTAGAATCTAAAACATCGGACACCTTCAGTACTTCAAAATCAATAAACTTTGACAAATTTTCATATGGAATTAAACAAAAATCAACAACTGATGCACCTTGAGGTCCAACAAATGTAAAATTATTGTTTATAGTATTCCTACCATTAAGAATACAAAAATTTACATTAATTAAAAATTCAGTTAAGATGTCTCCAAATTGGTTTGAAGAAAAATCTATTACATCTCTATCTGGTAGCTGATCAATACCAGGGATATAGTCTACATTGTCAGAACATCTACTGTTAAAGTCACCACACAAATATAATACAGTTTTTTCTTTCTGATATGTTTCTATTTGACAAAGAAGCGTGTCATAAAATTCATTTACATCAATCTGCCTACTCGAGTTTTTCGGTGGCAAATAACAAACACAAGCAAGTATATCATCATAAATGACATTTTTACATGACAATGAAATCCAAAAAATACCTTCAAACTCATTGTCAATAATATTACAATTAAAATCATTTAAAAGGTCATTTTTTATCAAAAAAGCAACACCTCCTGACCCAGTTTTTGCTTTTTTATGCAAGTTACCTCTATTAGAACCATAAAATGTATAGCCTTCTACATGTAATACTTGATTATCACGAAGATGTGTCTCTGCAATACCTAATATGTCATAATTATAAAATTTTACACAATGTTCCCTCAATTTATGATTATCAGTTAAAATGTTAGTATTCCAATTTTGCACGTTCCAAAACCCGCAAACTACCTATCTCTTGTGGTTATTGCCTCGTTGACTGATTTGATTAAGCGACCATAGTTCTTGCTGGTTATCAGTTAACATTAGTTTTATTGTAGAAGATAAATTTCACTATATTTTAAAATTTTTGCTATATAATGAATTACGAAAAACAAATATTTAAAAAAAAACACTTTTGGGAAAGACGATATATACCTTAAAGTTCCGCATTGATGAATTCAGAAAATGAAATAGAAATTAGAAACTTTCGATGTTCGACAGTTAATCAAAAGTTTGTCCAAAACGCTGTATCACTGTTTCTTATATACACTTACTCTCGTTTTGTTTTGTGATTTACTTCCTTATTGTTAGGATGGTAAATGTCTTGTGTATTTGTTTACCAGTAATATAATTTGATACATGTTGATACTTGTGTCACAAAGTGATAATATATTTTTTATTAGTTAACGCTTTCTGATTGCTAAAAATACTGTGTAACGTAATGGTATATACTTTATAATGTACTCACGTTGACCTTTTGATTGTATTGTATGCTTATTTGTTATACGTACTGTATACACATGGGCATATTGCCCGAATGTACTTGGAAATAAACTCTTGGAACTCTTGTATAACGGTGGTAATTTTTCTACTTGCGTGCTAATTACAAAATTATGGCATAATCATAACAGATAGATCTTAAGTTTTAGAGACCAAAACAAGTCAGTTACGATCCAAAGATTTATTTAAGCACTGTGGCGCGGTGGAGGGGGGCGGGGTGACATAGGAAGGACAGAACACAGATCTTAGCAACAGTATAATTGTGATTCCCTTAAAAGATAAGTTTTCTTGTCGTGTTAAACGCTTTATGTCTATAGTGTTCGCATGTTGTTCTAGCAATGAAAAGATTTAATACAGAAATAATCATCCATGTATTTATAACATATTGAATGATTATATAGAGGATATTTGTTTGTTTTGCATGTAAGATTGAAATATAATTTCACTGAGTGAACACCAGATGCAATTTTTTCACGAGTGGCGTAGCCACGAGTGAAAATATAATAAGCTGGTGTTCACGAATGACATATATTTCAATCTTATATGTAAAACAAATAAATTTTCTTTTTATTGCATGCTTTTTAAGTGATTTTAAGTATTTTTTACTGAATTTGCCGCGTAACGTCGCGCATTTCCCTTTGTTACGTCATCACATCATGACGTCACCTCATCAATTTTGAAATGTAGTTCTGTTAAATTTCTCTAATCTTGTTACATTTTTAACATGATGTATGGTGACATCGACTTTCTTTTCCTAAAGAAGCAAAATTTACGTATGACGTCATTTATTTCTGCCTGTTATTCCATTAAGTTTAATTTTCTTTTCATCCGCATTCAGATATAGTCCGGCTACAGTGAAAATTATATTTTATAAATTTCACCAGTGGTTTATCAGAATATAATCATCTGATATATTACAATAAAACACTGGAAAGCATGAAATAAAATATTCGAGCATCCATTATATTGTAGATGGAACATCACTAGTTTAATGCTCGCTGAATACTGGTTGCCTTTTCATCTGAGATTTTAAGACCAGTCAGATTTGCTTCACGTGCTAAAAATATATTAACACCGTGACAGATAATTGTAATTGATACCTTTATGAGGATATTGGGAAGAAATATCATAAAAAGTCATAGTTTGTGCCTTGGTTATTGAATATAAAGGACAAATGGAGAGAACTTTGAAGGAAGATGTTTTTCTGTTTTCATTTTCTGGTCTGTTGTTCTGCTCTGTTATGTTACGTGTTGTATATTATATTATAACAACAGCTGATAGACAGTTGTAGCAGAAAATTAACAAGTACAATCTGTTTACTTCCATATGTAATTGTTTAATATATGGAATTGTTGGCAATGTTTGATTTAAACTTGAACAGACTCAATCAAACCGCCACATCAGCGTTGTTTGTGCCGTGTGGAGGCTGTAAAAAGTCGCCCCGTACATTCAATCAGGGATGTTATATTTCCGACCCTTAAAGATCGTTCAGTACGACACTTTTGTTGTGCTTGTGGTATTTTAGTTCTATCTATTCGGCATTTTTAGCTCACCTGTCACAAAGTGACAGGGTGAGCTTTTGTGATCGCTTTTCGTCCGGCGTCCGTCCGTAAACTTTTACTTTAAATGACATCTCCTCATAAACCACTAAGCCAATTTCATCCAAACTTCACAGGAATGTTCCTTTGGTGGTCACCTTTAAAAATTGTTCAAAGAATTTAATTCCATGCAGAACTCTGGTTGCCATGGCAACCGAAAGAAAAAACTTTAAATATCTTCTTTTAAAAAACCATAAGAGCTAGAGCTTAGATATTTGGCATGAAACATCTTCTAGTGAGTGTCTACCAAGTTTGTTCAAATAAAAGCCCTGGGGTCAAAATTGGCCCGGCCCTGGGGGGTCATTGATTTTCCCTATATATGCATATAGTAAAAACTTAAAAAATCTTCTTTTAAAGAACCCAAAGAGCTAGAGCTAAGATATTTAGCATGAAACATGTTCTAATGGGTGTCTACCAAGTTTGTTCAAATAAAAGCCCTGGGGTCAAAATTGGCCCCGCCCCAGGGGCTCATTGATTTTCCCTATATGCATATAGTAAAAACTTAAAAAATCTTCTTTTAAAGAACCAAAAGAGTTAGAGCTAAGATATTTAGCATGAAACATGTTCTAATAGGTGTCTACCAAGTTTCTCCAAATAAAAGCCCTGGGGTCAAAATTGGCCCCGCCTCGGGGGGTCATTGATTTTCCCTATATGCATATAGTAAAACTTAAAAAATCTTCTTTTAAAGAACTCAAAGAGCTATGGCTAAGATATTTAGCATCAAACATGTTCTAATAGGTGTCTACCAAGTTTGTTCAAATAAAAGCCCTGGGGTCAAAATTGGCCCCGCCTTGGGGGGTCATTGATTTTCCTTATATGCATATAGTAAAAACTTAAAAATTCTTCTTTTAAAGAACTCAATGAGCTATGGCTAAGATATTTAGCATCAAACATGTTCTAATAGGTGTCTACCAAGTTTGTTCAAATAAAAGCCCTGGGGTCAAAATTGGCACCGCCCCGGGGGTCATTGATTTTCCTTATATGTGTATAGCAAAAACTTAAAAAATCTTCTTTGAAAAAACCCAAATAGCTAGAGTTAAGATATTAAGCATGAAACATCTTTTAGTGAGTGTCTACAAAGTTTGTTCAAATAAAAGACCTGGGGTCAAAATTGGCCCCGCCCCGGGGGTCATTGATTTTCTTTATATGTGTATAGCAAAAACTTAAAATCTTCTTTGAAAAAACCCAAATAGCTAGAGTTTAGATATTAAGCATGAAACATCTTCTAGTAAGTGTCTACAAAGTTTGTTCAAATAAAAGCCCTGGGGTCAAAACTGGCCCGGCCCTAGGGGTGTCATTGTTTTTAACTATATGTGTATAGTAAAAACTTTAAAAAATCTTCTTTTAAAAAGCCCAATGAGCTAGAGCTTAGATGTTTAGCATGAAACATCTTCTTATGGGTGTCTACCAAGTTTGTGCAAATAAAAGCCCTTGGGTTAAATTGGCCCTGCAACGTTGGGGTGGGGGGTGGGGGGCCTATATACAGGTGATCGACCTCAGGGCCATCATGGCCCTCTTGTTCTTGTTGGGTGGTTCCAGTATTCCTCAGTTGAATACTGTTGAATCACCCTTAGGATATGAGCCTGCTTTTTAAATTTGTCTTTTGACGTTATATCTGTGATATGCAGGCTTCATAACCTCAGATCCACTTTCAAAATTCCATTTTATTTAGTTACGCCCATTGTTTTCTCGTTTAGGGCACACACATTTTTTTTACTTGGGGACCATATATATGCCGCTTTTCATGGAATGGCAATAACGTGTCACATTGAAGGTTCCATGATAACCGCCATATGAACACATCTGCGGATGTTTCAAAATTCTAAATTTTACCAGTTCATGTTGCTTAAGCCGGTGCTAGGGGGCGTGGACGGTAGTTTGCACTCGACAGTACCGTCCATGAACAGGCTCAATCAAACCGAGCCTGCAACATTTTCAATTTTGTCGCGTTGGCCTTTATTTAGGGATTCTTATTTCACTCTATTTTAGCATCAAAGCAAAGGAGCGTATTTTAACAGTTACCTGACAAATACGCTTGAAAAATCAAGTATAATTATTCACTTGGGAAAATCATTTCATTTATGAATAAAATAAAATTGTTGTATTGTTGACATATATTTATGTTTTGCTTTCTACGAGACTAGTTTAGAAAAAAAATCGCAATACAAAATGATAATGTGCGTTATATTTTAGATTTGAAGTATGTATATATTAAACAACTAGTGTCGCTAGTATCATGATGCACGAAGTTTGCGAGTTTTATTTATATATTTTGTAAGTGCAAATGGCTCATTCTGCTTAAGACAGCCGGCTTAACACAAACGTATTTATCCCGTTTTCGTCTGCTTCTTTAATTATGAGCAAAGAATAGCCATGTAGTGGTGCAGAACTGGAATCACAATTTCAACAAGTTCTAAATGAATTACGTCAAGAGAAACAAGAAGTTTTAATTTTAAGATAATTAAGGAAATAATTACAACGTTAGTTCTGAGGTGAACGAATTAAAGACCACTAAATACATTTTTGTGGAAATTTCAAGACAATAAGGTGCAACTTGAATTTAACAAATAGTTTAAAAACAAGCTGTATTGGCTTTGAACCATAGTAAAGAAGATTATTGTATAGACTGGTTGAACAACATTGTACTTTAACTTCGTAAACATAATAAACTTATACGTAGCAGGGCTCTCAAACGTTAGCGTCCGTTATCTAAGAGTTAGCCGCCGTCTTCGAATTTTCATGTCAACAAACCTGATACTATACCTTCATTCCGTGTCCTATGTTGCAGTAGCCATTTCCAGACAAATCATTCCGAGCTAACAAAGGAGCAAGCATCGGGCGTGCCTTCCTTCAGTACACATTCCATTGCAACATGGTCGAGACTTCCCTCATTTTCAGAAATATTGTCCCGACGATGTCAAAATATGATAAACAAGATCAACAAGGAAAGGCGGCGTTCAATGAACGCAAGAAAGCCGGAAGTGGAAGTGGAGATCAGATCAATGCGAACAATAATTCAGATAATTATGATGGGTATAATTTTGATTATGAACGTTTTACCAAAATGAGGACTATAAATACGAACAATGGCATTGTTAAAAGCTGATTAAAGAAACTTTTACAGCTTTGTAAATATCTAAATGTCAGAAATTTTGTATTAGATTTAAAAGAATTTGTTAATTAGTATTCCTTATTTTCACCGTAAAATTGTTACACATCTATAATTCTACATTACAGGAATGTGAAATTGTATGTGAAGCTATTTTAAGGAGCATATTTAGTTAAATATTATAAGAGATTTTAGTGAATTTTATATAAGGTAATTTCAGATTTAGGATACATTCATAATTTATACTCAATTTGAATGTTTTCATTACTGATGAATGTATGTTTATGTGAGTATATTGTAACGGTTCAGGCGGTTGTTCAAGTGTTTTATACATTTTGCAAGTAAATAATTTATTTCATTTGTTTGTTATAACTTTTAAAACATGGTTGTTAAAGGGAAATGACATTTATACACTGAATATGTTAGAAATTTTAAGAAGGTGTTATTTTATCTTTACCATAACTTAAAATATTCAAATTAATATGATACGGACACAAGGATATTATTTTTAAATTTTATGCTAGAATACATCACGTAATTGTGTAAAACCATTATTTCTAAACTGCCATACGAGAGTAAAGCTAATGATAGTCTTTGTAATGTCATGTTACTCATTAATTTCACTTTTTTAATAACCGAGTAACTCACGTCTTAAGGATATAATTTCATGTTAATATTTTTGTACTTTATTTATTAAATATTGTGATAGCAGAACGATGATTGTGAAATACTTCGAGATTGTATTTTCCTTAATATCATTTAAATGCTCTGAACCTAAGATTGCATAAAAAATATTTATTTACGAGGTCATTAGCATGAAAAGAGCAGGCACAGTATTAAGTCTTTAAGATTATAAAAAACATCATTTGTTACTTCGTGTCCTTGTTTTAATTATTTTGAAAATGTGTGTTGTTCTTGGATAAGATCATGTAAAGCTTAAGGAACTTGTGCATACTTTTTGATAAGGCAATTGTATTTTCGAAGGACTTCATTGTATCAAATATCTTTGCTGTTTACTTTTTCGGAAGAAATGCGATTCAGATTCCATTTGGCTTTTCATTATATTAAGTATATTCTATGAACGACTCTGTATGTTGATATTATTTTCGAAGTTGTGTGACAAAAAAGATAGATTTCAATTAACAAAAGTTAGTAAATTCTTTCCAGGTCCTTATTTCTGAAACATATTTCCCAGTAGTTTCCTATCTTTATGATAATGTTTATGTGATATGCAATGGTAATTCTCTTTGTATTTGAAATCCGAACCCCCATTAAGCTACAAGATGTTTAAAAGTCATACCACTGACTAATACAGTCGATAAAGGCTTAACTCAATCATCTCTGTAATTCCTAAAAGGTTTTTAGAATCATACTACAAAGAATTGGTGCTTTCAAATGTCCTCATAAATTATCAATAAAAAGAGAAACGTAAAAGGTGCATCCATTTACTTTACAACGAAATCCATTGAACAGTTTGAATTATTCTTTTTGTTTGTTAGTAGGTGTTAATGTGATCGTTTAAACAAAACTCATGATCATTAGCGGTGTAATGAATTAAGGCACACGTTCTGGTGTTTAATCTTAAAAAGGTGTTACCGTACAATTAGAATAACAGTTATTTCTAGACATTATATAAAAGCATCTGTTACACACATGTATAAAAAACACCTAAAATTCAGCTGAAGAAAGCATAATGCATAATACCTAATGTATATATGTCTTTCCAAATATGCTTGTACTTTTGTGTTATTGTTTTGTATTTTGATGTACTGCTCGTATTTACAAGTAAGTTCATTAATTCTTTACATCAAAATTGACAAACAGGGGCATCAATAATTCTAATATAAAATCATACAATTTATCGCTCGAATCATGTCTCTTTTTTATCCATGTAGCATTTCACAGCATGATAGCGTAAATGTAGAGTGTTTGCATATTGAATTCTTGAGAAAGGCATTCTTTTGAATTTAATTCATATAGGTTGTTTTGCACGGGTATTTGATAATTAAATAAATTGCACAACCCCTTACATATAACTACTCCTTATGGAACGATCACATAGTAATAGAATTATAGTGTTTGACTTATATGTTTGACAATTTCCATTTGTTTCAAAACCATATGCTGTGACGTTATATTCGCATTTTGTCATTTATGAAAC
>NW_026864347.1:0-147911 GCF_026571515.1 Ruditapes philippinarum
GGGAACAATATTATAGTGATCATAAAATTCTATGAAAAACTCACATTAAATTATGAGGAAGTTCACTGTTTAAGCAAGCTAAAACACATTGAAGCATTTACTTAAATGCAGTTTAGTGCACAAGTCGATTGTAAAATGTGTCAGGTTATACAGCACAGGTTGATTGTGTCAGGTTGTATAGCATAGGTTGATTGTGTCAGGTTAAATAGCACAAGTTGATTGTATGAGTTTATATAGCACATGTTGATTGAGTCATGTTATATAGCACAAGTTGATTGTGTCAGGTTATATTGCACAGGTTGATTGTGTCAGGTTATATTGCACAAGTTGATTGAGTCATGTTATATAGCACAAGTTGATTGTGTCAGGTTATATTGCACAGGTTGATTGTGTCAGGTTATATTGCACAGGTTGATTGTGTCAGGTTATATAGCACAAGTTGATTGTGTCAGGTTATATAGCACAGGTTAATTGTGTCAGGTTATATTGCACAAGTTGATTGTGTCAGGTTACATAGCACAGGTTGATTGTGACAGCTTGTATAGCACAGGTTAATTGTGTCAGGTTGTTTTTGCACAAGTTGATTGTGTCAGGTTATATTGCACAAGTTGATTGTGTCAGATTATATTGCACAAGTTGATTGTGTCAGGTTATATAGCACAGGTTAATTGTGTCAGGTTATATAGCACAGGTTAATTGTGTCAGGTTATATTGCACAAGTTGATTGTGTCAGGTTATATAGCACAGGTTGATTGTGACAGGTTATATAGCACAGGTTAATTGTGTCAGGTTATATTGCACAAGTTGATCGTGTCAGGTTATATTGCACAAGTTGATTGTGTCAGGTTGTCTTTAGTACAGGTTGATTGTGTAAGTTTAAATCACACAAGTTGATTGTGTAAGGATGTATTGCACAAGTTGATTTTGTCAAGTTGTAATGCGCTGGTTGTGTCAGGTTATATTGCACAAGTTAATTGTGTAAGATTGTGCTGCACAGGTTGATTGTGTAAATTTATATCACACAAATTGATTGTGTCAATTGTATCACACAAGTTGATTGCGTAAGTTTATTGTGTCACATTGATTGTGTTAGTTTATATCACACAAGTCAATTGTGTCAGGTTGTATTGCACAGGTTGATTGTGTAAGTTTATTGTGTCACATTGATTGTGTAAGTTTATATCACACAAGTCAATTGTGTCAGGTTGTATTGCACAGGTTGATTGTGTATGTTTATTGTGTCACATTGATTGTGTAAGTTTATATCACACAAGTCAATTGTGTCAGGTTGTATTGCACAGGTTGATTGTGTAAGTTTATTGTGTCACATTGATTGTGTAAGTTTATATCACACAAGTCAATTATGTCAGGTTGTATTGCACAGGTTGATTGTGTAAGGTTGTAGGCAACAGCAACAGTAGTACAAGTCATCAGAAAAGCAAACTAAAATAATATATTTTTAGCTCGACTATTCGATAAGAATAAGAAGAGCTATTGCAGTCACCCGAGCGTCGGCGTCGGTTTAACCACTTATGTTAAAGTTTTTGTAATAGTTCATATATTTTCAAAGTCCATTGACATATGGCTTTGAAACTTTGCACACTTGTTCACCATCATGACCTCAACCTGTAGACAGGAGGAGGTAACTCTATCAAGCATTTTGACAGAATTATGCCCCTTTTTTTACTTAGAATTTACGTTAAAGTTTTTGTAATAGTTAAAATATTTTCAAAGTCCATTGACATATGGCTTTGAAACTTTGCACACTTGTTCACCATCATGATCCCAACCTGTAGACAGGAGGAGGTAACTCTATCAAGCATTTTGACAGAATTATGCCCCTTTTTCGACTTAGAATTTACGTTAAAGTTTTTGTAATAGTTCAAATATTTTCAAAGTTCATAGACATATGGCTTTGAAACTTTGCACACTTGTTCACCATCATGACCCCAACCTGTAAACAGGAGGAGGTAACTGTATCAAGCATTTTTTTTACTATCAAGCACTAAGAATAGTCGAGCGTTGCTGTCCTACCGATAGCTCTTGTTTATCTAACATAAGTATTTTATAAAATATATAAAGGCTATTGAAACAAAATGGTATGATCATTTTTATGCCACCGCAGCATCTGCGATGCGGTGGCATATAGCGATTCACCTGTGTGTGTGTGTGTCACTGTGTGTGTTTGTTTGTGTGTGTGTGTGTGTTATATAGATTATATAGTGAACTTAAAAAATCTTCTTGTGAAAAACCACTCGTCCAATTTCAACCAAACTTGGCAGGATTGATCCTTGGGTGAAGGGCTTCCAAAGTTGTTCAAAGAATTTCATTCCATGCGGAAATCTGGTTGCCATGGCAACCAAAAGGAATTATAAGACTAAATTTAAAAAATCTTCTTGGAAATACCCAAAAGGCCTAGAGCTTAGATATTTTGCATAAGGCATTGTCTGGTAGACCTCTACCAAGATTGTTCAAATTATAGCCCTGGGGTCAAAATCTGCGCCGCCCCGGGGGTCATTAATTTTCACTATATGTAGATATAGTAAAAACTTAAAATACCTTCTTGTAAAGACCCAAAAGGCCTAGAGCTTAGATATTTTGCATAAGGCATTGTCTGGTAGACCCTTACCAAGATTGTTCAAATTATAGCCCTGGGGTCAAAATTGGCCCCGCCCCGGGGGTCATTGATTTTCACTTTATGTACATATAGTAAAAACTTAAAATACCTTCTTGTAAAGACCCAAAAGGCCTAGAGCTTAGATATTTTGCATAAGGCATTGTCTGGTAGACCTCTACCCAGATTGTTCAAATATAGCCCTGGGGTCAAAATCGGCCCGCCCCGGGGGTCATTGGTTTTCCTTATATGTATATAGTAAAAACTTATAGTAAAAACTTTAAAAAAATTTCTTCTAGCAATTTACAAATGCTAGAGGTTAGATATTTGCATGAAACATTTTGAAGTAAACTTCTAGCAAGATTGTTCAAATAAGAGCCCTGGGGTCAAAATTGCCCCACCCCGGGGGTCATTGATTTTCAATATACCGGTATACATATAGTAAAAAATCAAAAAATCTTATTGTCTGAAGGTACAAGGCTTAGAGGTTTAATATTTTAAATGATATCATCTTTAGGTACGCTACCAAAGTTGTTCAAATTTTGCCTCTAGTGTCAAAATTAGCCCCGCCCAAGGGGCCATAGGTTTTCCTTATATGTATATAGTAAAAACTTAAAAAAAAACATCTTCTCTAAATTTACAAAGACTAGAGTTAAGATTTTTTGCATGAAACATAATGTAGTGAACCTCTAGCAAGATTGTACAAATTATAGCCCTGGGGTCAAAATTGGCCCCACCCCCCAGGGGTCATTGATTTTCACTATGTACATATATCAAAAAATTAAAAAAAACCTTCTTGTCTGAAGGAACAAGGCTTAGAGCTTTGATAGTTGGTATATAATATCATCTATGGGTCCTGTACTAAAGTTGTTTTAATTATGCCCCTAGTGTTAAGATTGCCCTGCCCCAGAGGCGATAGTTTTCCTTATATGTATAAAGTAAAGACTTGAAAAATCTTCTTCTCTGAATTGAAAAATCTTCTTCTCTGAATTGACAAAGGCTAGAGGTTAAATATATGGCATGAGACTTTGCAAAGTGAACCTTTACCCAGATTGTTCAAATTATAGCCCTTGGGTCATAATTGGTTTTGCCCCGGGTGTCATTGATTTTCATTATGTACATAAGCTACAGCTTAGATATTTGACTTGAAATGTTGTTTGGTGGACTGTATCAAGATTGTTTTGAATTAAACCCTTGGGTCCAAAATTTTGCCTTGCCCAATGGGACAGTGACCTACTTTCTTGTCCTTTGATGTACAGCAATGAAATTTTGACCATGTGCACAGTTTTAGTTGTAAAATTGAAACTTTGATATCAGGTGACCTAGATTTTGATGATGTGACCTTCTTTCTTGTCGTTTGATGTACAGCTATGAAATTTGAACCATGTGCACAGATTAAATCATTAAGATGTAAAGTGAACTTTGATTTCAGCTGACCTAGATTTTGACAAAGTGTCTTTAACTGTCTTACTGTGTTGTCCTTTGATGTAGTCATGAAATTTAGGCTGTGTGAAATATGACCTTCACCACCAAATTCACTAGACTAGAGTGCATTGATATATTCCTACTCTGATCTTTTATTGAGTTAACAACAGATTTAACCACTAATCTGATAATAAGAATAAGATTGGTCAGGGATCTATGCATTATGACAATCTTCAAAATTGTATAGAAACAAAAAAAATCTGTTCCTACACTACTATTTAGTGTTGTATCAATGTGGTGGCATAGCATTTTTCTCAAATGCAATCTTGTTTCTCATGAACATGTCAATATTATTGATTATTTTCTAGCAAGAGAATCATTACCCTTGGGGCCCCAGGGGTCATAACCAGTGCAACTGTGAGAGCCCCAAACACAAACAGAGTGCAGTGTGTTTATTGTAATGAAATATTCTTGGTAAGTTATGCTGTTAAACTATTGATAATGTTATTAAGGTTTATTATAGTAGTGTAATTACTAACCATTTATAAATGTTATTAAGGTATGTTATAATAGTGTAATTACTTTGCAAGCTCTCCAGAACTTTAAAGTAAACATCAACCCTTTTCTCCAGTGATACATGTTTCATATGCGACCAGTGCAGGTCCAATTCAGTGAAATCTAAGAATATTAAGCTAAATATATAGTAGAATAAATTTAAAACTGGAATTCGGGCTAGTAAATTCAAAATCTTAAATTCATTGACTGATAAAAGCAAACAGTGGAGATCCTGATCAGACTGCACACGTTAAAACACGCATCAATTGGAGTACAATGTTAAACATACTTGAACAAAAAATGATTAGCCTTTGCCCCCCAGTTTAAACAATTGGTCACATAATACTTTGTCTAATGCATTCTCTCTCAGATTGTTTATATAGTATTTTAAAACACTTCTTTTGTGAACAGGGGGTCTGATTTTCAGGTTGTGCTGCAAATATTATTAATCATTGTTTTTCATTAAAATGGCTTTTATTTTATATACAATAATGCATTGCTTATAACATTCACACATTTTTTCTATCATTGTCACTTACCGGTACAATAGATACATGAATTATGCAAATATTATCATAATATTATTGAATATAATTATGGTAGTTAATAAAACAAACAAAAATGATGTACTTTTTTTATTTTTTCATGTGTTCCAGTTTGCAGTTACAAGAACAGCTTTGGCGAGATGTTCAAACTGTAACAGAGTGTAAGTAGAAAAATTGTTTAACCCTTTACCTCATATACGCGAAACAATGCCTTTTGCGACCCCCCCCCCCCCCCCCTTTTTGTGCCCCCACGTTAGTGGCAGGCATTTAGATTTACATTTGTCCGTCCATCCGTCAGTCCTTCCGTCCGTCCACTTTTGTGTCACACGTAACTCAAAAAGTATTTGACCTAAAGTCATGAAACTTTACAGGAATGTTGATCAGCATGTGTAGTTGTGCACCTGGGTATTTTCGTCTGGATATTTTTAGTATTTTCAGAGTTATTGCCCTTGACTTAGTAAAATTTTGCAATTTTCAATTTGTGTCGCATGTAACTCAAAAAGTATTTGACCTAGAGTCATGAAACTTTACATAAATGTTGATCAGCATTTGTAGTTGTGCACCTGGGTATTTTGTCTGGATATTTTTAGTATTTTCAGAGTTATTGCCCTTGACTTAGTAAAATTTTTCAATTTTCAACTTGTGTCGCACGTAACTCAAAAAGTATTTGACCTAAAGTCATGAAACTTTACAAGTATGTTGATCAGCATGTGTAGTTGTGCACCTGGGTATATTCGTGTGGATATTTTTAGTATTTTCAGAGTTATTGCCCTTGACTTAGTAAAATTTTGCAAATTTTAACATGTGTCGCACATAACTCAAAGTATTTGACCTAGAGTCATGTAACTTTACAGGAAAATTGATCAGCATGTGCAGTTGTGCACCAGGTATTTTTGTCTGGATTTATTTAGTATTTTTAGAGTTATTGCCCTTCACTTAGAAAATTTTCAACTTGTGTCCCAAGTTACTCAAAAAGGATTTGACATAGTTGCTCAGCATATTTAGATTTGCACCTAGGGTTTCGCTTGTGGATTTATCCAGTATTTGTAGAGTTATTTCCCTTGACTTAGTAAAAAGATTGACAGAACAGTGGCGCGGTGGGGGCACCCGTGTCCTATGAACACATTTCTAGTTTAGGCCTGAAATAGTGAAAAAATGTCCTATTTAGGCCCCAAACACATGTTTTTATTTGAGAAATATTGCTTAAAAAAGTGAGCACTTTTTCCACGCCGCCCCCATCCAAAAGATACATCAGGGGGTTGCCAGAAGGGGGATGTGCCCCCTTCTGTTTAGGGGGTTTAAAAGGGGGCGTAGTACACCTCATAGCCAAGAAAATTTTGGACTTGTGAGAGGCTTAAAATGACCCCAGATTGATCATAAGGTAATGTGTAACCAACGCTGAAAAGCCTTTGACTCTATCTCAATCCCTTCAGAAGTTGCAGCACTTTGAAATAAATTTTGATGGAAAAAATCGAGACAAAATAGTGATTTTTGGCAATTTTGAGATGTCCCCTCTTTGCCATGGTAACAGGAAATTCAAGACTAAGCATGTCGTTACAAAGGCAATGGTCCAGTCAACATTTGTGCCAAGTTTGATTAGTATTAAAGCATTTTTCATAGTTTCATAGCAGTTTGAACATGTTAGAGGAGGCTTTTCAGTGAAAATGGCCATTTTTCACAATATGTTCATGGGGGAAAGGGTTAAATTCTATTTCTATTTTAGATTGACTATTTGGAGAATATGGAGTGCTATTGTACTTGAGTTTGCTTTGCCATCAAACATTTGTTAAGTTTTGCGTGCATGTTGGAATCTCCAAAACTACTAAAGGGCATTGGTTGAAACTTCACATATACTTTATTTTAGGCCCTAATAGGGAGTCTCTAACTTTAGCATGGAAATTTACAGAATTATGGCCCTTTTTGAACTTAGAAATTTCTACATTATCCAGACTGTCTTTTGTACTCTCAAGCACTGAGAAATGGCAAACATGCCGTCCTACTGACTTCTCTTTTTATTTATTGAAAAATTGCAAATGCAAGATGCTGACTATTTCATTTGTTTGTTGTTTTTTAACATTTTTTTCGAGGTAGCGCATGAAAACAGCAGTTGCCACTTTCATTTTAAGAGGAGGCCCTGGTTCTTTTACATGTATGTGTAGAGCAACAATATACAATATGTATGTAACCACAGGATTTAAGGTCTCATTCCAAAGACTGATAGTATTGTGTAGTGATGTGGTGGGTCAGGGTTTTAATCTTTGACCCTTGTATTACTAGACTAGTGTGTCTTCTGAATCACTGATCAGCTCCAAATAAGATTTTAAACAAAGGGTGCACTTAAAAATTTTAATTAATTTTTTTTAATTTTGTTTGTTTGTCTTTGATATTATAAGAGGGTGTGACTGAATTATACTTTTTGTCTCAATTATTTTTCAAAGGATAAGTCGCATAATGTTATTTAAGGGGCAGGTCTCATTCTGTTTTGAACAACAAGTGACTCAAGATATTATCAAAGAGGCATGTTTCCATATAACATAAAAGGATCAGGAATCGGGGAAATCTTTAGAAAGTATGCCACTAGATAGTATTAAGGGGCTGTGTCACATAATTTCATAAAGTTGCTGCATTTGTATAAAATAGATCATATTGAAACATAAGGATTGTCCAATCACAATCAATTTTACAGGTTTTTAATGTTATTGCTATTATTTTGATAATTTGCCAATTCCATTAAATTTTTACTTTCGTTTTTTTTCATGAACAGTTCTGCAGTGGAGTCAAGTTTCATCAGGACCAGATGTATAATATATGCAATTTTAGGGCTGGTGTTTCTAGGAGCTGGTATCGGTGTAACGGTGAGTGGATTATTTAAGTGGTTTCTTGTAGGGTTGATAAATAGAGGAAACCACAGATTCTTACCTTTTTACCATGGATTCTAACAGTTTTGATCTTAATTGCAGGTCAGTAATACCTGTTAGATTCAATTTAATATGTTGATTTTAAGTCACTGTAATGCTGTTAAACGTCATATGGTGAAATTTTCAGCTTTTTTTATGGAGGAAGACCTCCGGTACCCCTTTGTGGGTAATTAAAGGCATGAAGGAGCACCTGACTAGAACCTCCAACCTTCAATCATTAATCTGAATTGCTATACACAGTTTGAACTGGAATTAATGCTTGTTCAGAAAAATAGCTTCCATGGTCCAAATAACATGGGATTGTGGCCTAGAGGTAAGAGTGTCTGCCTCTCAACCTAGGGAGCATGGGTTTGAACCCTACTTGGGTCATGTCCATATTTCAACAGCTTTACTTAGTTCCAAGAAGACTGATTCAGATAAGCTTCCAGTTTTTATTAAAATCAAACTAATATCATTATATATATATATGTGTGTGTGTGTGTGTTTTATAACTAAAGAACATTGATGTTTGTTCACATTATGGTCCATCAGTGCAGGTTTGTTCATCTGTTTATCGTGCACCTGGCATGACCTTAATTGTTTGTTTAATTGTAAAGACTAAAGGGACAAATCTAAAACATTTATATTTTACATGTTTATTATAGGTTGGTACATATGAGTTGGCGGCAGACTCCGGTGGAATTTATACTGTATGGGTTGGTGAGTATACATAGATAATTGCTTAAGTCGATTTTTTTTTTATTTTTTCAAATTACTAAAATCACCAAATTCTAGCGATACAGTTATATTATTAGCAATGAAGTTGAAATCACACCATTAATTTTGCCTTGTTATGGTAATAGAAATTGTCGATTGATGCAAAATCTTTCAGTATAAAACATATAACTACATAATAGCCATAAGTTATTTTCTTCCTTACTTTCTTATTTTACAGAAATATCTTATTTTAGTTATTCATTATTAGTGTAAGAAAATATACATTATAATCAAAACATATATGACCAGAAACAAATCATATTATTAGTTATAATTATATATGATGGATTATATATGTCAGGTTATAAACCTCAGTTAATTACTGTGTAAATTGTTATAAGATTATATTGCAAACAACCATTACAGTATGGTCATATAACCAGGCAAAAAGTCATTATAATGAATTTATGATACTGTTTATATCATAGTTCCTTTTTTTGAGGAAAAATGAAAAATACTTTGTTATTATACAGGGGCTGTGTTTATAAATCACATAAACATAAAAATTATCCAAGCCACAGGGACGTTATAAACATACAATTTTATGTGAAAAAAAAATACAGTCAAGCGTGTATTAAGCGACTGCTCAAAGGAAACACCAAAATTGGTTGCTGAACAGTTTTCATGTTTGACATTTTTCCAGAATTTTTAAACTTCTCTGTTGTATTTCCTTCTCTCCAACAAGAAAACCCTGATAAGTGAAGATTTTTTCTGTTGTGCATTTTCATTTGAAATAAACAAACTACATATTACTGTTACAATTAATTTAATTGCTGATCAAGTTCAAGGTCAATTTAATGCAGTCTAAATATCAACAGCGAATCGTATACACCATCTCAGTAGGGGCGTAGCTTTTCATTGTTCTATCGATATAATTGAATAATAGATGTAATACGTACTTTGCATAAGCTAAAAACGGTTTGGGAAATAAAGGGTTTTCACACATTTATATATTGTATTTTGATTGTTGACACTAATTGGACATGAGGACGCGGGGTTCTCTAAAACACAAACACTTAACAGGTAAAAGTGGTTGTGTAATGAAAAGATATATCTCAATTAGCTGACTAATTAGCGGTCGTTGGTCGCGTTGAGCAAAAGTCGCTAAATACATTAAAGATATAGAGAGAAAATGATCAGGAGGAATATAAAGTGGTCGCATAAGACAAAAGTCTTTTAATAAATGTGTTTGCATGGGCAAGTTAGACTGTATATAAACTAAATATGTTGACTCTTGTGGAAAAAAGGCATTTTTTATATGATTGAAAACAAATTGACTTTTAGATGGTCTGTTAAGGTATTGGTATGCATGGCCATCATATGTGATTCAGTCTGTCTTTGTGTATTTGTAGGCTTTCATACTTATAGGTATCATAACTATTTGTCTTTTTAATGCAGGTGCGTTTGTGATTGGCGTATTGTTCTTAGTCAGAGCTACATACATGGGTATGATCAGAACAAGCACTGTGATTGGGCCAGCAGTTTAAGGTGGTATAGTGGGCGTGTGGTGGGCCTGTTGTGGGCGTGTGCAAAAAAAGACTTTGGATATTATTCCTCACTACATTTATACTATTGTCATATTGTTACAATTTTTGTTGATCAAATCAAAGTCATGATGTGACACTGTTAAAAAAGAAATAATAACTTACCCTACTGATATTTCCTGAACTTAGACTTGTCCAACTTTTCAATTTTATTTTGAATCAAACCACTATCACTTCTAGGGATATTGGGATAAAAATTTGGAAGTTTGTTGGTCAACTGAAGATACTGGTGAGGCATGAATGTGCAGACTGACCTGGCTCTTTACAGGTAGCATTGTTTTGAAACTTTGTTTCATACATTGTATTATAATTTTATGATAGCTTAATGGCAAGTGTACATAGCTAAACTAAATTGACATGCTGTCCCTCACAACATTCTTTTTTAATTTATATTTACCAATTTTCTGAACCTTTGTCGATTGAACGTCCATAGTTTAACAGGGCTTTTATTTTCAATAATGGTGCCATGTTCCATCCTGTTTATTCTGTGACCTGTCACCTTGGATATTTCTCTACTTCCAGTTTTAATAAATGTAATTTCCATAGTGAGAAAAATCAAGATAGGGTAATTGTACTGTTAAATAAAAATCAGTAAAAATAAAGTAGTTGGTAATTGTCTGAGAAGGGATACATTTGGGATTTTGAAAAATCTAAATCATAGCCACCTGTTTGTCAGTCTGCACAAAAATGCTTGATTTTTATGAAGAGCAATGGTAAATTGATCAGGAAGGTAGGGGGTTGTAATTGTATGAAGAAATAATTTCAAATATTACTGTTTACTTGTACTGATTTACTAGCATTTATATAAAGAGTACAAAAAACACATTTTGTTATTAAATTCTAATAGTGTGATATGTTTATATGTATGTTTATGTACGTTTCATATTTATAAGTTGTTTTTATATAGATACATTTAGAATATTTTGTGTCAAAACAATACTTTCATTCTATTGGGCGAATTGAGTACATTTAAACCTGAGATTATGTTACATTTTCCGGATATTGCCGTTAAGTTTATACTTCTATATTAAAGTGTTCTATTTTCTTTATATTGTGCCAAGTTCTTGAGTTGCCAGTTGCCCCTCACTGCTGTGTGTTACGGTCTCACCAAGGTTGTTAACAACTTTTGAGTGTCCATTCAACAGACACTTTTGTATGTTCATTCAACAGACAAACTGGAAAGATTGCATATGACTTACCTATAACTTGTTGTTGCTTTAAAGATAGTAATGTATTGTTTGCTATGCAGATATCTTTCAGTTCTGTGAAACTATGACAGTGAAAATAGATATAAATTTTCTTTGCATTATTATGAAATATTGCAAGATTTTACATATGACCTTCTTTATGAAATTTTTGCACAGCTGGACTTGTACAATGCAATACATGTAGTATACTATTAGTTGTTAAGATTTTCAACATGTTATAAGGCCCAATATAAATGTTTTTTTGGAAATATAACCAGAGCCTCTAGGTGAGGGTTATATTGCAGACAACTGATTATATACGGCCATATAACCTGTCAGAAATAATTATAAGAAATTAATAATACAGTAAGCACCTTTTCTAAGAGATAAAAGTAAGATTTTTTCATAAATTGACAGCAGCCTTGTATATTATTAGTTATAAAGATTTTTGACAGATTAAATGGCCCTATATAAATGGTTGCTTGGCAATATAAACAGAGCCCCTAGGCGATGGTGATAATGCAGACACCTATTTATATAGGGCCATATAACTTGTCAGAAATAATTACAACAAATCTTTATTATACAACAAGCATCTTCTCTTACAGAAAACAGTAAGAGATTTTTATAAATTGATAGCAGTGGTTTATATAAATCTAAACGTCACGGTTATCCAATGAAAATCGGCGTTACAAACATGCAGTCTTATGAGACATCATGATTTGATGTTTATTTGCTAAGTTAAATGGTATATAAGAAATAGAATAACAATACTATGAAGAAAAATGGAATGAACAATTTAATGATTTTTTTTACCCTTGGCTATTGTTTTTATTTTGCTTCTTTTGCTATTATGTACAAAATTTAGATATTTAAGTACTAGTTTATTGAAATATTCGAATTGGGTTTGCAATATTATCAATTTGACCTAAAGAAATATTTAAATGAATTGAAGTTTTATGGTCATTTGTCTGCCAATGTCTGTTAGTTTCACATTAATAAAAATAAGCAATTATCTTTCAATTAGTGCTTGTATAATATAAATGCTTGCTCTTTGTCTAAAGTGCTAAAATGTGTGTTTTATGTTAAATTATGTTAAATTTTTAGAGCTGCTCTTTTTTTACACAATGTGCATATTTTGTTGATAAAACTCATTTCCTAATAAAACAATGTATTTTATTTTATAAATGTGATACTCAATCTGTTTTTGTTTTCAATTGATATCCTTCATATTCTTGTTATCGAAGAATGTAAAACAAAATTATTACTTTAAAAGTTACAGATTTACATAAAAAACGTACCTTTTCAGTATTTTTTAAACAGCTGTCCGTAAGACGTTCACTCGTGTGATACAGAAATAAACTGAAATTGCAAGTCAAAAAGTGGGCAACCCATGACGGAGTAGTCTTCTTGTCTAGAAGTGGGAGTGATAGTCACTTAAAACGTTCAAGTTTTAAAGCTATTCCTTGAAGGGTGAAGAGAAAAAATGCTATGCTAGTTCCCAGTAGTCTATGTTTAATGGGGGGTCCATCCGCCCTTTAATTCACCAAAGCAGCTTTCGCTAACGAGTGCGAACCCCGGACACACCACCAGTCATGACTTCAAAGGTTTATTTTTGAAGCACAAAGCGGTAATAATTTACCTCCGTGCAATTTTCATAAGAGTATAAGCTTAAGATTAGAATTTTGAACCGAAAGTAGGCCACTACAATGGGCAATGTACACCTACGTACTGTTACCTGTGACTATTAAAGGAGAGGCTGTTGGTGTCAAGCGGCCTGCCTTACAAGCGGTTACTGCGCACTAGGGACTCGCCCTCCCTAACCCCCTTCCTCGTCGTCCCTTCCTACTCTGTTCGCTCCCCTTAACTTCAGTTTTGCTATTTGAAGCTAACCCCATTCGACACGAGTCGTGCCGCCTTATACGTAATCCCGAACTGAGAAACGCATGCAGACTTGCCGTTGTACATCATGGTGGTTTGTTGCGTCATAGCTTTGGTAACTCGGGAAGACAAAACTTGTAATAAAATTAAAAGCCGGCAAATTTGACTTTTTTTTCATCGGAAGCATTCCCTTAAAAGGTGTAAGTCTTATACCAATTGACTGTTTCACGGTAACGTTTTATAACTTTAATGTATAACTATTGCAGTTTTCCTGGAAAACTGGACTAATCACAATGCTTTCGCGTCCAGCTTAGACATTTCAAGTCTATTTTAAAGTCTTTAAAAGCAAATGTAGCCCATTGAACACCATGCAATTGTTACCGCTGCCTTCTTTTGAATATAAATGTATCTGATTCATATGGAAGACTGACGGAAAAGGCAAGACTGAAGGAAAAGGCCGAAAAATTGCGATTGAATGAACGAAAGGACTGGTGTCTTCCTCCCCGTGAAAAAGCTGGAAAGTCGCCATATGAACATATGTCATCCAGTTCTTTTGGAAATTTGGCACCACGTACGTGTTATATTCTAGGCATTACAAGACATCACTTGCTACCACAAGATCTCGTTATAAACAGACAAGTTTGATTTTAAATCTTAGAAAACAAACTTATGCTATCCCGGCCAGTTATTTAATATAAGAAATATCGCACCCAGTCAAATCTTCTGCCGATGCCTACGGAATGCCGTTAGGGCCATCGCCTATGAATGTGTTGATCTGAAACGCGAAAGTCGATAGTACGATGGTGAAAACGCGAAATCACGAAACTACGATGGTGAAAACGCCAAATTACGATGATGAAAACGCGATAGTACGATGATGAAAACGCGACAGTACGATACTACGATAATGAAAATGCGATAAACTTTCGTGTTTTCACCATCGTACTGTCGCGTTTTCACCATCGTAGTTTCGTGATTTCGCGTTTTCACCATCGTAGTTTCGTGATTTCGCGTTTTCATCATCGTACTATCGCGTTTTCACCATCGTACTCTCGCGTTTTCATCATCGTACTGTCGTGTTTTCATCATCGTACTATCGCGTTTTCACCATCGTACTGTCGTGTTTTCATCATCGTACTATCGCGTTTTCATCATCGTACTATCGCGTTTTCATCATCGCACTATCGCGTTTTCACCATCGTAGTTTCGTGATTTCGTGTTTTCACCATCGTACTATCGACTATCGCGTTTCAGATTAATAACTCATCCGAAAACTGACGGAAAGGTCGAAAAAAAAATGCAATTTTAATATTGAACGAAAGGACATTGGGTCTTCCTCCTTCAGAAAAAGCTGAAAAAGTCGTCAAATGTTTTTTATAGTGTTGACCAAACAAAAAAAAAATGTATGATTAACTAGCGTTTTGGTATAACCACTGTTGTTAGCTTATAAAGAGATAGTCACCAACCCCGATATATTACGAGACCATATATATACATACATATATGTTTTTACATAGCACTGCATACGCTATGATTTTTTTTTTTTTTTTTGGTAGAAAATCAGTCATTAATTAAACATGCTTTAACAATTTTATTGATCGTTAAAAAAACAACGCACACTTTATCCACAATAAAATGTAGTTGCACTGTACTGGTATATGTAAATTTGTTAAATACTCGTATATTTCTCGTGACGAGTTTATTGGTCAAATACAAGTAGAGGGTTTTTTATTTCTACCAAAACAGGCTTTGAAGTTATTTCCGTCGTTACCAGCGATATGTCCGAGAATGAAAGATGTTGAAATACATTCCTGCCACATCTGTTCAATATGGATAATGAAAACTATATGCACACTATGTTATACTCATTTGAACCTGACAGTGTTTTGGATGTTAATATAGATCTTCGTAGAAATCTTGCTGCTGAAAAGTAATGATATTGTAATAGCAAAGTTACATAAAATATATACATATTATTATGTTATTGAAAACTTGAATAAATAAATATCTTCACGAATAATATACAGTAAACAACATTTCTAACTGATCACTAACATTTTATTTCTTTATTATTCTTTACTTATTTTTTTTCATGGAGAAATGGATTGTGTATATAAAAAATGCAGATTATGTGAAAATCTAAAAAAATCAATTATCACAGTAACGTAACATTTGATAATGTTTCAAAGACCAAAATAAATTCACAAGGCTATCAACTCTTCAATGTCATATATTTTTGACATAAACCAAAACGTAAAATTCAAACAAGTACAGGTAATTTCCTAGCATGATTAAAAAAATCATAGTAATTAAGAAAATTATAGCTGAACGTAAAATTAAAATAAGTATGGGTAATTTTCCTTGGATTATTGAAAGTTATAGTTTGAAATTGAAACACGTATAAGTGATTTTCTTTGCATGTTTAAGAAAACTTATAATTGAAACACATTTGTGAAAAAACAAATAAGAATCGTTACTTTTTGAGTTATCTGCTCCTGCATTTGAGTTTTTAGCTCTTTCGGGTCATTTTCAAGTGTAGATATCTTGAAACAGTGGTAACCAACACCTCATTTTATTTCAATTTCATATTTGTAAGTTTATTTCCTATCATAGTGAAAAAAAATGCCGAAATACTATGTGACAGATTAGAAACGTTTCATAAAGATATAATGTATTCTTATGGTCAGCTGAAACAGGAACAAGTACGCGTGCAGGAATTAAAACAAATACAGTGATGAATACACGTACTGTGGTGAGTACACGTACATGGATGAAAACACGTACTGGGACGATTACACAAAATTGCAGGGATTAATTCACATAAAGGGATGAAAACATGTATGAATACACGTACAGAGATGATTATACGAAATTGCAGGGATTAATACACATAAAGGGATGAATACACGTACAGAGATGAATACACGTGCATGGATGAATACATGTACATGTAATTGCAGGGATTAATATGCGTACATGTATGAATTCAAGTAATTGCAGGGATAAATTTACGTTCATGGATGAATAAAGGTACATACAGGAATTGATTCAAGTACAGGGATGACTACAGGGATTACTACATATAATTGCAGGGATTAATACATTTACATGGATAAATACACGTACAGGGATGAATATACGTACATGGATGAATAAAAGTACGTAGGGATAAATACACGTACAGGAATGAACACACATCCGTGGATGAATACACGTACCTGCAGGGATTAATACACCTACAGTTGTGATTACACGTATGTGCAGGGATCAATACACCAACAGAGATGAATACACGTATGTTCAGGGATCAATACACCTACAGGGATGAATACACGTATGTGCAGGGATTAATAGACCTACGGAGATGAAAACACGTATATGCAGGGATTAATACACCTACAGGGATGAATACACGTATGTGCAGGGATAAATACACCAACAGGGATGAATACACGTATGTGCAGGGATCAATACACCTACAGGGATGAATACACGTATGTGCAGGGATAAATACACCAACAGAGATGAATACACGTATGTGCAGGGATTAATACACCTACAGGGATGAATACACGTATGTGCAGGAATTAAAACACCTAAAGGGATGCATATACATACATTAATGAATATATGTACGTGCTGGGATTAATACACGTTCATGGATGAATATAAGTGCAGATAAAGCACTATGTATGCCTGGCTAAAAGAATGCATTACTGGTCCTGGTGCTGGTACTGCAGAATGTACTGCAACGATTTTGCAAGTACTGGTACTGATACTGAATTACTCTTACAAAGATTTTGCTGCTACTGGTACTGGTCCTGCATTACTGTCTTAAAAAGTGGTACTGCTACTGTATTACTAGAAGATCTTTTGGTTTTGATAAAAAAAGCATCAATTTTTCCCAAAAAATAAAGCTGTAAATTACATTATTTTATTTTTGTGAAAAAGTAAGTTTTCAAATCTATAGATAATTTGCACCAAAGCAAAATAAACACTTATTAATTGCTTCCACTCTAAATAATTCTATTTCAAGTGATATTGTTAGCACCATGTAAAAAATGTTATTTACTTTGGTATAAATTGAACAGAGGTGTGAAGGTATGAAAGGCAACAAAAGACTGTTGTGTTTTTAATGAAAGATGATTGCATTGTATTACAGTTGACTGGTTACTAAACAATGAAATATGACATGAATATATGTTGTAAATTATTGTTTGTAAAAAGTATGTTAAAACTATAAAGTTGTAAAAATGTTATTTATTCAAATTTTAATGAATATATAAAAGTATAGTACTGCTACTTAATTACTTCACCAAAAAAGTACTGGTACTGCAGTACCGAGCTAAAATCTAGTACTGGTACTGCATAATTTGCCAAATACTGGTACTGGTACTTAAGTATTACACCCTTAGTACTGATGCTCTGCTGGCTAATCAAATTTTATGACTATGAAATTTTTAAGGATAAATCCATACTATTTTCGAACAAGAACGAGTTTAAACACAAACCCCCCCCCCCCCCCCCCCCGGCTCAGAATCTTGTCAGTAACAATATTTCAAAAATGCTTACCCATTCACTCAGTTGAGGACGGAAAATTGCCAAAAAAAAAAATAAACAAAAAGTTATATAACTTGGCAGAGTCATGGCGTTTGTAATTGCAAAACATAATTTGGCAAGTTGGCAAGACATTGATGTCTTGTAATGAAGTTGAAAAATAGTAAACTTTATTGAACCCAGCAGCCCTAAACTTCATCCGAACTTACAGGACCACCTAAGGAGAAGAACGTATTGATACGGAGAAGAACGAATTGCCACGGATCTATACGGACCTAATGCATCCGTCCACAACCTCTTGCTTGCTCATTTTCAAAATGCGTCAAAAGAATAGAACACAAAGAAAACGAATTGCAGCGTTCAATGATTTTGGCGGAGAGGATACAGCCTAATCGCGTCCGAACCCCGAGACACATCAGGTCCAATTAAAGTGAATTTCTTGAAGAACGCTGGATCCTCAACAAGTTCGGCCATGGGAGCCTCATTCTCTTCGTAAAAGCCTATCTCTAGTCCACCATCTCGTCTGTCTTCCCTTACCTGATTAGATATAAACTAGTAATCATAAATGAAAACTGTTGATCAATACGGCTTCTCTTTTAATTTTAAGATTTGCTGTTCATCTTAAAATATGTAAAAAGCTTGTAAATTAATCTTATTATCACTCAATGGCCAGTGTCCGAGGCTAATGAGACACTTCGTTCCATGTACATATTTACTCCATTTTCACGATCTAATGTTTGTAACATATGTAACATTAAATGTTTTTCTATTTCTTATGAATTGTAGTACGATATTAATATAAATTTACTTTTATGCATGTCATCAAGCAGCTCGACCACTGCCTCCGAATTCTGAGCCATTTCAATATAAAGTTGCAGCCAGTAAATGGCAATTATCATTTATTATATGTTCCTGCAAATATATAATGTCTGTTTTTAACAAGAAGGTAGTATTTATACCCTTGAGAAAGTACCTGATACTTAATTAATCCGTACTAAACAGTGGTGGGCCGAACCATTCCGTACCGTTTCGTGTTGCAACGCAATAAACCGTATAGAAGACCGTGCTAATCCTTGCCTCTCCGTAGTACAACGTATAAAGATCGTGGCTTTCCGTGACAATGCCGTTATAATCCGTATTAAAACCGTAGCTTATACGTAGGGTAACCGTACAAATACATAGTTCTCCGTACCAAACCGTGGAAATCCTTGACAAGTTGGTGGACTACGAATCAGTACGGACTATTACGGTTTTCGTACGGACCAGTACGTTTTAGAACGGATTAATACGGACTAGTAGGGATTCGCTACGGTTGATTTTTCCGTAGCAAATTTTTGTGCATGTTCAAAAATTGTCAAGGATCGCTACGGATATACAAGGACTACTACGATTGATTACGGTTACAATACGGAGAGCTACTGACCAGTACGGGTAGCTACGGAGGATGCCGAAATTAATCCGTGGCTCTTCCGTGGGCGTATTCCGTGAATATGTGACCGGGGTATTAGGCATGTTCCTTGTAAATATGAGGCACTGGTAAAAAATACAAGGGCCGTTTAAAAAAGTGTAAAAAACTGTTGTCATTACAAGTCCCAGCAGTGGACTATCCAAGGTATGTTCCTTCCAAATATGAAAAGCTTCTGGCTATAAATAAAGGCTGTATAAGCCAATGTATAAAAATCTATTTTTGGCAACCCTGACTATGGCCCACTGACCACTTGCTCAATCCAAAAACTATGCTAGATATCTTCATATCAAATATGGACATCTGTCAATAAATAAACGCTTTGTGGGCAAAAGTGTAAAGATCTATTTTAAGCACTGGTGACCATGATTGACCGAACCCTAACTCAATTGAAGGATACAAATTATCATCTTTTCGAATATGAAAAATATCAGTTAAAAAAATAAAGACTATTTTAGTAAATATGTATAAATCTATCATTGGTGTTTTTGACCTTGACACACTGACTCCTAATTCAATCGAAAAGAATAATAACATGCAATTTATTTTCCAACCAGATATGAAAGACATCTGTCAATAAATAAAGGCTATATGGGCAGGAGTGAAAAATGTATTTTTAGCACGGATGACATTGACCCAACTGACCCCTAAATTCCTAACTCAATCCAAAGGAAGAAAATCATGTTATCATCCTACTAAGTCAAGAAATCTATTTTTGGCATCCTTGACCTTGACACACTGATTCTACCTCAATTAAAAGGAAGAGTTTCATGTAAGTTGTCTTCCTACCAAATATGAAATACATCTTGTCAATAAATAAAGGCTGTATAGACAAACGTGTAAAAATCGATTTTTAAGCACAGGTGACCTGGACCCAACTGACCCCTAACTCTATCCAAAGGAAGAATACCATGCAAGTTATCTTACTACCAAATATGAAATACATTTGTTAAGAAATAAAGGCTATATGGGCGATAGTGTAAAATTCGATTTTCAAGCACAAGTGACTTTGACCCACTGACCCCTACCTGAATCAAAAAGAAGAATACCATGCAAATTATTTTCCTACCAAATATGAAAGTCATCTGTCCATAGATAAAAGTTGTATGAGCAAAAGTTTACAAATCTATTGTATGCACTGATGGCCTTGACCCAACTGAACCCTAATTCAATGCAAAGAAAAAGACCCCATATTTTTGTTCCTAAAAATATAAGAGACACCTGTCAATAGAATAAGGTTAATACCACTGTAAAAAAGTTGGGTGACCCTAAATACATCGCCTAGCATTTTATATATTACATGAATGGCATCAACTATAAAAAAAATAAAGGCTGCATGAGCAAAAATGTTTAAAATTTTTTACACTAGTGACATTGACTTTGATCTTAGAGACCCCTTACTCCAAAAATAAATTTGAGGACCATTTTAAGTATCCGCCTACCAAATATGAAAGATATCATTAAATAAATGAAGTAATTAAGAGATATTTAATATAAATCCAACTTCCCGGAAAAGGTTAACCATACAAGGCCCTATTTAATAACTGGGAAAATGGATGGCACAGTTATATAACTTAGCAATATTATGAACTTTGAATTGATAAATAAGTGTGGTAATTATGAAGCCATTAGTATAGATAGAACTTAAGATAAATCCAACTTGCCGTTGAATTAACCAAATATTCATTTTTTAAGTGCTGAAAAGACCAACTTCTTGGTAAAAATGAAAGTCATAGTTATGTAACTTGCCCAGATCACGTACTTTGCGTTGATTAGTAAGTGTGTAAAGTATAAAACCATTGGTATAGGTAGGTTTTGAGAAAAATCCAACTTGCTGTTTTAGGTTAACCTCGTACGCACAGACTGACGGACGGTTCAATTAATACATGCCCGGGGATATAAAAGTGTATGCACCTAACTTCTTAGAGGTCCTGCATCAATGAATTAAACATCTTTTTTTGCACAACTGACTTATAAGTGAAGCAAAATATTAAAACAAGGTTAACTTCGTCCGAGTATCTTTTTAAAGAACATTCTTATACACAGGTAAAAATGCACCTCATGTTAAACGTATGTGAAACACATGTTTTCACATGGTAGAAACATATATAGTGTCTCCAAGAAAGGTATCCCATATGTTTTACATATAGTGCAGACACATGTTATTCATATGTTCTTCATATGGATACACATGCATAACATACGTTTTTCATATGGTAAGAAACATTGTTTTTTCCAAGAAAAGCACATTCTATGTTACATATACGGTAAAGACTTATGTTTGTCACAATCATATGGATACACATGAATATTCATGTTTTTCATTGCAAACGGTATATTGTGTTCCAGAGATTGTTTGAACTTGATAATTCATAAGAATTACCAAGTATTTAGTGTTTAACATCATTTGCCAACCAATGAAAAAGACAGACATTTTTGTCAATTTTGAACTAACATATACATAAGTCACAAATGGAGGACGATTATTATTTGAACATTGATCAATTAATGCACCACAGGCACATGCATCAATAAATCACCCATTTACTGGCGAAGGGTATTTTAGTTTTCATTATTTTTTGATATGGATTATGATTATATATACATGTATATATATAATATATATTTATAATATTATATATATATATATATATATATATATAATATATATATATATATATATTATACTATATTATATATAATATATATATATATATTAATATTTATATATTTTATTATATTTAAATATATATATATTGAATGACGTAACTGGTAGATGAAAATGCGTTCCTTAAACTCAGACACATTTCCTATTCCAAGCTTGCCAATTATTAACCATTAATTATCTTATATGTTATGCATGCAGAAGATTTTGTTTTTGAAGAGTCAACTTCTGCATCAAATTATGCTGAATTGCAAGCTAAGCTTCCAGCATAGTTATTTCATATGTCCCGATTAAAAGGAAATAATAAGGAGGTTGACAGACTATCCCCGGAAACAAATCTACTATCGCTACTTTATAGGTATATCCCAATCCCTCTCAATTAAACAACACTTTGGCAAAACTATAAATCTGTCGATAGTTTCATATAAAAACGTATATTGCTTTGACTTTGCATACTGGCATTTGCAACTATGAAGAAGATTTTTTACTTTATGTATTTTAATATGTATATACAAATTGATAGATTTTAGTGAAAGGCCTTTGTTAAAAATTGATTTAGAGTTGCACTGAGCTTTTAGCCTACAATCAGCCCGTTGCTTTGTTTTTTAATATGAATCAATCGGCTGCCCTTAAAAAATTTACACGGTTGTCAACTGGACAAAACATCTTAACTAAACCACTAAATTATCGCGGAATGATTTATTTCTATAAAATGATCATGAATTACCTGAAAAATCAAAGACAATAATGACTTTTTCTTGGCAATTTTATGCTAGAGTTTACCATTTTATCATAATCAATTCGGCGCTATAAATCCAAATCAGTTTCAGGAATGGGGAAATATTCCAAATCAGCCTGAAACGATTACGCACCGTGATTAAGTCCGTGTGACCAAATAAAAACAATAGAAGAGAAGGGGAACAGTGGGTTTAATAGTTACCTCACAGATAGGTGTGTCGCCTTCCCAGAAACCAAATTCCCCGCAATATCTTGTGGAACGACCAACCAATACATATCCTCGTTCACACCTGTAACGAACACGATTACCATACGTATATCTATCACCTTCGGTCCAGCCGTTTAAAATCCCTCCTGGGTGTCCGCATTGTACCGCTAAGTTTCATAACAAAGGAAGCATTATATAGCATTGTAGATTTTAGAATTATTTTTTCTTTCACAATGCATTATACAGGTTTTCTAAATATATTGTTTATTAATCTATACATGAAAATAAGAACTGTTATTTTGTTAAGTGTTTTTTTTTTCTTACAGATTGTGCCTTCTTTCAGGACTGATAATGTGTTTTTATCACTGTTATTCCAGAAGAAATCCATACGTGTAACGTCTGCCATATTTTCACTCATTGCACCTTTGGAAAACAATTACAAGAAAACAAGTTACAGTGTTTATAATATACAATAACAATTGGTAAACATACTTGCACATACTGGATCATTGCCCTCCCATTCCCCGGTAACAATACACAATCTTGTTCTGCGGCCTGTAAGGTCATGTCCTCTATTACAGCTATAACTAGCCTCTGATCCCGGTGTAATATCGGTGTATGTAACTATGCCGTTGTCTATATCATCTAGTTGAGGACAGGCTGTAATTTTAAAGAAGAAGTTCTGACTTTCAATGCATGCAGTGGTATAAACTGGCTGGGATGAAGTTAAACGAATTCTTGCAGTAATTCTGCAAGAATTCGTTTATAATAAAAACTCTGCTAGCTGATACAAATAAAAATAAATTAGAGTTCGTAATATGGTTTAGATTGTAGTAAAGATAGCCTTCATCTACCAAAAGGAAATAATTTTAAACTTGGTACAAAATATGCCACCTATAGCTTTATTACAAGTTGTAATTTACAGATTTCAAATTGAATTATGATCTTGTTATAAGTAATCTGTTTTGTATGAAAACCGATTACAGAAATAAATAAATAACATGGTATAAGTATTGACACAGGGAATGTATCCATGCATTCAAAAGTAGGGCATTTGTGTGAGGAAAAAATAACAATTTCCATTTATTTCCAGTTATTGCTTTTTTTTACATTAAAGCAATGCACTTTGCTCAGTCTGAAGTGTTTATATCCTACAAATAGAAGGGAAAAAATGATGGCTGTTTGTACCCAAATATAGGAGTATAGACTAATCCCTCTATCTCAGTCTCTTTGCATCTAAATTTTTGATTTTTATTGATTTTAAATCTCAGGGCCACAGAATCCAGGATACAATAATACGTCAAAAATTAACATACATCTTAATTTTTTAAAGTTTAAACACAATTACAATATTCAAAAAGATTGTTGATCATAAGTTATACGTACGAATACAATCCGGGATCTTTTCCAAAAGAATTAATTAAGCATAATAAGTTTTCGGAAAATTTAGAAAAAAAGAAGAGTAGGAAATATCATTATATTTAAAAACAATCAAAATATACATATACAATATCTAAGAAAATATCATTATGATATTGTAATTTTCATTGAATTTATATTAAAAAAAACTAAGCTTCAGATTTTTGTTGTTTAGCGATTCACCTAAGAGTTTGCGCGTGTGTGCGTGCGTGTGTGTGTGTTCTATAGATTATATAGTGAACTTAAAAAATCTTCTTCTGAAAAACCACTAGTCCAATTTCAACCAAACTTGGCAGGATTGATCCTTGGGTGAAGGCCTCCCAAAGTTATTAAAAGAATTGCATTTTATGCAGAAATCTGGTTGCTATGGCAACCAAAAGGAATTATAAAAATAAATAAAAAAAATCTTCTTGCAAAGACCCAAAATGCCTAGAGCTTAGATATTTTGCGTAAGGCATTTTCTGGTAGACATCGTTCAAATTTATAGCCCTGGGGGTCATTGATTTTTACTATATGTACAAGGCTTAGAGGTTTGATATTTGGTATGTGATATCATCTATAGGTACTCTACCAAAGTTGTTCAAATTTTGCCTCTAGTGTCAAAATCAGCCCCGCACCGGAGGTCATAGGTTTTCCTTATATGTATATAGTAAAAACTTTAAAAAAATTCTTCTCGCAATGGACAAATGCTATATGTAGATATTTTGCATGAAATATTGTGTAGTGAACCTCTAGCAAGATTGTTCAAATTATAGCCCTGTGGTCAAAATTTGCCCTGTTCCGGGGATCATTGATTTTCACAATGTACAGATGTTTTCTGAATTGGAGAAATGAAATGTTGTTTGTGGATCTGTATCAAGATTGTTTTGAATTAATACCTTGGGTCAAAATTTTGCCTTGCCCAAGGGGACAGTGACCTACTTTCTTGTTCTTTGATGTACAGCAATGAAATTTTGACCATTTGCACAGTTTTAGTTGTAAAATTGAATTTTGATATCAGGTGACATAGATTTTGATGATGTGACATACTTTCTTGTCCTTTGATGTACAGCTATGAAATTTGAACCATGTGCACATATTAAGATGTAAAATGAACTTTGATATCAGCTGACCTAGATTTTGACAAAGTGTCTTACTGTGTAGTCATAAAATTTAGGCTGTATGAAATATGACCCTCACCACCAAATTCACTAGACGCAACTGCATTGATATATTCCTATTCTGATCTTTTCTTTGAATGACAATAGATTTAACCACTAATCTGATAATAAGAATTAGATAGGTCAGGAATCTATGCATTATGACAATCTTCAATTCACAGACGCTATGGGGCCAGATCCTCCCCCCCACCCAACGTGATACGCCCCTGAAAACACTCTATCAAAACTGTTTTAATATTTAAACACGAATGGGACATATATTACAACGATAAAAAAGGTTTTCAAATAATTTTTACATATATGAAAAAATACCGTATACCATCAAGTCTCAATAAAGTACTCATCCGAACAATTACCTAGAAAAGAATTCTGACCAAGTTTCATGACAGGTGAGTCAAAAATGTGACCACTAGAGTGTTAATAAGAATTATCCATATTTGAGTATTGTGACCTAGTTTTTGACCCCAGGTGACACATATTCGAACTTGACATAGAAATCATCAAAACATACTTCAGACAAATTAACAAGATGTTTCTATTTTTAGCTCCTGTGACCTAGTTTTTCAGCCGAGATGCCCCTTGTTCAAACTCATCCAAACAATTACCTAGACAAACATTTTGACCAAGTTTGATGACAATTGAGTATGAAATGTGACCACTACAGTGTTAACAAGGTTTTTCTTTTTTTTTAGCTTCTGTGACCTAGTTTTTCATCCGAGACGACCAATGTTCGAACTCATCTGAGCAATTACCTTGAAAAGTATCCTGACAAAGTTTTATGATAATTGAGACAAAACTGTGACCACAAGAATATTAACGAGGTTTTTCTTTTTTAGCTCCTGTGACCAAGTTTTTCAATTCAGAGATGACCCATGTTCGAACTTATCCGAGCAATTACCTAGAAATGCATTCTGACCAAGTTTGATGATGATTGAGTCAAAAACGTGACCACTAGATTGTTAACAAGGTTTTTCTACTTTCTTCAGTGGCATAGTTTTTCATCTGAGATGACCCATGTTTAATCTTATCTGAGCTATTACCTAGACAAGCATCCTGACAATGTTTGATGATGGTTGAGGCAAAAATGTGACCACTAGAGTTTTAACAAGGTTTTCTATTTATAGCTCCTGTGACTTGGTTTTTTTTATCCGAGATGACCGATGTTCGAACTCATCCAAGCTATTACCTAGACAAGCATCCTGACAGTGTTTGATTATGATTGAGGCAAAAATGTGACCGCTAGAGTGTTAACGTATAAGTGTGGACCGACGACGGACGACGGACATTCAACGATCCTTAAAGCTCACCCTGAGCTAGCTCAGATGAGATAAATAAACATGTTCCTACACTACTATCTAGTGTTGTATTAATGCGGTGGCATAGCATTTTCCACAAATGCAATCTTGTTTTTGTGTGGGTTGTTTTTATTGGTTTTGTTTTTTATAACAGCGGCAAGTTTGAATATTTGAAGCTTTTAAAGTGCGTGTATTTATAATGTTTCCGATTATATTATCGCAACATTGATAAGATCAGTCAGTCATACGGGGTATGATCAAAAAGTTATCGGTCCAATATACTAAAAGTCACTACACTGACATAAACAACTTATAGCCAATACCGATATCTTATTGAAGATTACTGACCAATTTACACGCGGTTTTACACAGATAAAGTAACAAAAAGCACATTTTGATCAGGAGAGGGGTGTGTCATTTAGACCAAATGGAGAAAGTTGAAATCAGAGCCGTCAAAAATGTAAGTAAGGGATGTCCCCCATGGAAATCAATGAAGACTTCATGGATACACTTGGGAAGGAGTCCCCTTCCTACAGCATTGTGAAAAAAATAGGCTGCTGAATTTGAAAAAGGCTGGGAGAGCATTGGAGATGATGAGGTCTGGTCATGTGCGATAGAAGGCAAGACATGCGAATCATTGCTAGGGAAGTGGGTATTAGATTGGCCCCAAGAAAGTTGACTGACGACCAGAAACGGACCAGGCTTGACATTTCAAAATATCGCTACGAGGATGAACCTGATTTTATCTACCGGATCGTAACTCAGAATGAAACATGGGCCCATCAATTCTTCCCCATCCCCCATATTCTCCGGACTTGACCCCTTCGACTTCTACCTTTTTCCGAAACTGAAAATCGAGCTTCGTGGTAGACGTTTTTGGAGCAATGAAGGTGTCATGGAGGCGATCAAGGAGTTCTTCAAGGACCTAAATAGAGAGTTCTATTTTGAAGGGTTAAACAAGTTGGAGCACAGGTGGGCAAAGTGCATTGATGTAGAGGGCGATTAATTTGAAAAATAAGACCATTAGTTGGGTTCTGTAACTACCGGAAGTACATCGGACCAAGAATATTTTGATCAATCCTGTACAAATACATTCAGCCAGAGTGATTTCGAAAAAAAGTTAAGGATTTCTGTGAGCCGTTTTCAACAAATATCCCTGTTGTATTATGGGTATATTTATTAATATGTACACAGAGCGTGCACTTGTAATATATAACACAGACACGTGTTACTAGTTCTATCGTTTAATGATACTCAATATCCCAAGTATATAAGTGGCGGGAAGATAATGGACATGCGCATTACAGTATAAGATATTATTAAGATGAAACATATGTTTACAATATACAACATTCCCCTTGTTTAAAAATATAAGCACATTTAGTATATTTCAAACTAATATTTTAAAAAACAATTATTTAAGTATATCAAATATAATTAATGATCTTTTAATTATGACATTGAAATATACATGTATTATTAATATATACAAGCAAAGTTTTTAATCCTTTCTAAATGTCACTGATTTACAGTTTTACTAATGGCTATTTCAACAATTATACAAATGTTATCACTTTGTCCAATCTTTTCCACAGTAAAGCTTATTCGGTTTCACCTCTCTACCTGACCTAGTGATTGTGAATGGTTTCGATTTACCTGGCACATTTGCAAGAGATAGGGACTCTGTAGGGGTATTTTGACTTGTTTGTTCACTTAAAATAGATTCCTAGTGTTCATCGACTTTAGATGGTTGCTGTGTTTGTTTTTACAGGTCAGATAATTCAGGAGCTTTGTTGTGGAAACGGCGATTTCTACGATAAACAGCACCGTCAGGGGTCTGCACGTGTAATGAGTGTTCATTATGCTGTGTTATAACCTTGGCTGGTTCAACGGTTCCCAGTACTTATCTTTTCGAATTCTGACAGATTCACCGATTTTTAAAGGTTTCATTTTGTGCGCATTTTTATCGTAATGATTCTTGCTAATAAATTGTAATTCTTCCATTTTCTTTCTTGCTTCACAATGATTTACTGTTTTTGGCAGAAGCTGATTGTTAGTTGTTGGGAGAAGCGCTGGACTTGAGGCGTCTGCCCATTAAAAGTTGAGCGGGTGACCATCCACATTTTAGTGGTGTATTCCTATATTCTAAAAGGGGCAAAATAAGGATCTTTATTATCATCCTTAGCTTTCTGAAGAATGCGTTTTTTGCAGTTTTAACATATACTTCACTAAGTCCATTTGAACTTGCATGTGTGGGACTTGAAGTTTCGTGTTTAATGTTCCATTGTTTAAGGAAGTTCTGAAATTGTTCGCTAGTAAAGCATGTCCCCATTGTCAGTTTTTTTAACTTCTCACAGATACCAAAATCTGCTGAGATGTACCTTAATTTTTCTTAAAATACAAGTACTAGAAGTGCTTGTCAATAGGTCGAACTCAAAATATCGACTGTAAGCGTCAACAAGAACCATAAAATCTTGACCATTCCACGTAAATAAATCACATGATAAATAATGCCATGGTCTTTGGGGTATATCATGAGGATGTAATGGTTCTTTTTTATTTGAGTCTCTATATTTACAACAAATCTGGCACTTAAGTACATAATCTGTAATTTGTTTTGACATTGATGGCCAAAACATTATATCCCTAGCCCGTCTTGTCGTTTTTCTACACCAAAATGACCCACATGTACTGCGTTAGTCATGTCCTGTCTTAATGATTTTGGTATTACAATTTTTTTGACCCTTAAACACAATATTGTCTTCAAAAGCCAATTCGTCTCTATGATTCCAGTATTCTGATACCTTCGTAGGGCAATTTCGTCTGTCGTCAGGCCATCCGTTAGAAATGACACTAATAAGCGTTTGTAACTGAGCATCATTTTGCGTTGCTGTTTGAATTTCCTGCAATTTTAAATCACTTATCGGTAGTGATTTCAGTACAGTGTGTACATGTGTTTCTAATCCGTCAATCAGATTAGGAAAAGTGTCAGTTACGTAATTCCGGCTGAGAGCATCTTCCAAGCGGAATATCTTTACCTCTACAGTGAATAACATAGAGGTCAAAATCTTGAAGTTGTAATAACATTCGTTGTAACCTAGGCGGGGCACTATAAAGTGGTTTTCTCATAATAGATACTATCGGTTTACAGTCAGATTCAACAACCGTGCGCCTTCCATAAATATAATGCTTAAATCTAGTGCATCCAAATAATATTGCCAGCATCTTTTTCTATTTGTGCGTATCCTGTCTCGGTCAATGTCAGTGTTTTTGAAGCGTATGCAATTGGTTTACCATTTTGTAATCAACAAACACCCAAGACCCTTTGGACGAAGCATCCAATTGTAATCTATCAGGCTTTCGATGACTCATAGTAACTGAGGACAGGTGCTTGTGTAATCACGTGTTTAACCTTGTCAAAAGCGTCAGATTGGGCTGAATCCCATCTGAACTCTACGTCATTGAGTAATAACTATCGCATCGGGCTAGTTATCTCCGAGAGATTTTGTGAGAATTTTGTCAAGTATGTAATCATACTCAGCAGGGTTTCAAGCTCAGCACGATTTGCAGGATTTTTCATTTCGATAATTGCGCTAATTTTTCTCAGGGTCAGGTTTCAGTCCATCAGCACTGATCACGTGACCGAAATATTTAACCTCTGTTAGACCTATTTTCAGTTTGTCAGGGTTAAATCGTAAACCGGCTGCCTTTGCTCGGTCGAGTACGTTCTTAAGGTTTCTGTCATGTTCTGTGCGTGTGCTTCCAAAACACTAATAAGTCGTCAATTTTATTGACGTCACACCCTGTAAACCTTCAAAATGTCTCGTCAATTTTCCGTTGGAAAAATGTCTTGAGAACTTCTTATGCCCATTAGGAAGTCTTAAATATTTGTACCGTCCAAATACCGTGTTAAATGTCGTTAGTGACGATGAGTAGTCGTCTAATTAAATTGACCAGTAACCTTTGGTTGCGTCTAGTACACTGAAGTATTTAGCGCCATGCAATTTTGACGTAATGTCGTCAATAATACGTAATGGATAATACGGCCTTTGTAATATTTTCATTCAATGCTTTTGGGGTCAAGACAGATTCTAAGCTTACCGGTTGAAGGTTTTTCAACACATACTAGTGAATTTACCCAGTTTGCAGGTTTCTGTAACCTTACAAAATAATTTGTTTTGACTCCATTGAGTCGAGCTCTTTTTTAAGCTTATCTCTGAGTCCAAAAGGTACTTTTCTAGGTGGACAAACAACTTGTACAGCATTTTCCTTCAAATGCAATGAACATGTTCCAGGAATAAACCCTATCCCATGAAACAATTCTTTGTACTCTCTAAGTACAGTGTCCTTACTAAGGTCAGATGCGTCAATAGACTCAATCTTATTGACCGAATACGTTAATCTTAACAGATCTAAATCTATAGATGTTTTGAGGGCTTAACAACGGGGTAGCAGAAGTCTCAACTACATAAAATTCGGAACACACTGATTTGTTATTGTATTTACAGTGTAACCATAATTTTCCAAGCACTGGTAATCGGTCACCTGTGTACGAAGTTAACCTTGCTTTGGAGGCTTCCAAAGGGTGTTTTTATTTTCAGTTGCTTAAATATGTGATTTGGGAGGCAATTTATTTGTTGAACCTGTATCAATTTTGCAATTAATATTGGTAAACTTATCTTGTGTGCAAATCAAAAACATTTACAAAACTTTGATCAGGAGAGAGATGAAAAAAGAATTTACCCGTGTGAACAAAGAATTCTTGGCCATTCTCGCCGTCAGATTCACACAAGTAATCCACAGTGTCACCTTCATAATGTAAACTCGTGTGCACAGATTTAAATTTACATTGTTTTGAAAAATGATTTAATCGTCCACATTTGAAACATGTTTGTCCCTGTGCTGGACATTCACTAGAATTGAAATGTTTATTTCCACATCTGTCACATTTTCTATAATCTTCAAATCGTTGTTGTCGTAATGGTTGTTGTTGCTGATGAGGTGGCATCTTCCGGTCTCTCTGGTGTGCATTTCTTCCGTTGCCTCGTCTCCAATGTCGATTTATCGCATCAACAGACTGTTTGAGATGTCGTAGATCCGCTAGCGATTGCTTGTGCCTGAGACTGACTCAATTCGTACGTATGAGCAACATCAATGCATTTTCAAGTGTTAGATCTTGAGCCTTCCACAATCAGTTTTTCTCTGACTTTGCTAGATCTTACTCCAAAAAACAATATGGTCGCGAATAAGATCTTGCTGCATGCCCACAGGATAATCACAATCTTTGATTAGCGTTTTAAGTTCTGTAACGAATTGTTCAAAACGGTTCGTTTTCCCCTGTGTGCTCTTGATTTAAAAAGATATCTGTTGTATATAATGTTACTTTTTGGTTTGCAATATTCTTCGAATTTATCATAATATGAATTAAGTTTTCTTTCTCTGATCGTTTTTGAAAAGTCCCATGTTTGTCGGCCCTTTTCACCGACCCATAACATCAAAATAGTTGCATTGAATTTCTTCCGTTTTACTTGCCAACGGCCCTTTTAACATGAAATTCTGAATGTTCTTTGAATCTCTTAAACCGCACTGTTTAAGTCCTTCGAATCCCAGTCCATACGCGGATTCTGTTTGATGATTATTTTCCATATTTCTTATAACTCCGTTATAAACATACAATTATTAAGCGTTTTACTGTAAAAATTATAATCCGTTTACTTCTGACACCATGTTGTATTATGGGTATATTTATTAATATGTACACAGAGCGTGCACTTGTAATATATAACACCAGACACGTGTTACTAGTTCCATCGTTTAATGATACTCAATATCCCAAGTATATAAGTGGCGGGAAGATAATGGACATGCGCATTACAGTATAAGATATTATTAAGATCAAACATATGTTTACAATATACAACAATCCCTTAATGTTTTATAACTACATGACATTGGAATGCATTTCCGTCATTAATTGTCGCTGTTTCTGGATAGCGATATGTATTTAGAACTAGATCTACAGTACATTTAACAAGATTTCACCATTCTACTCTTATGTACATGGCCTGTCCTAAGTCAGCCAGAACGGAGCGTGATAACAAAATGGACGCCAAAAGATCTCAAAAGGGCGTCTATGGGGCAGAGCATCCGCCATTTTTTTTAGAATTTAAATACTTTATCCATGTACCTCGAAATCAGTGAGTAGACTCCGGCGGGGTAAACAGTATTCTGAGTATTCTCTTAAAGGAATTAACATTTGCTCTATTACTCAAGAAGCATTCTATTTGAAAAGAAAAAAAAACACTGAATGCCTGGCTGAATGGCGATTTCAAATTTTTTTTGAAAATCCTAAACTTGTATCTTTTACCTTTACAAAACTCTACAGTGGTCACAGTGACGAAACGTTTTGACTTCACGGAAACATCCTTCCAGGCTATGACGTCACCCATTAGTGATGAACAGTTTTGTCGCAGTGATTCAATATCTCTTAGAGACAGACTTCTACTCCACATGTTTAGCTGTGAAATTTGACCAATGAAAGATTCGGCACTGGCAAATCCTCCTCCGATAATATCCTGTTCTTGACCAATGATGAACTGTCCGCCACCTTTGAAAGAAATCATTCTTTAAACATGCCTTATAGAGGAAATATATTATTATAATTGTAAAGATTTTTGACTGGTTATATGGCCTATATAAACGGTTTGTTATATTTCCAAACAACCGTTTATATAGGGTTTAAATATTTATAACGAATTTATAATACAACATGCATTATTTTAGCCATTTAAGTTAGATTTCTTTATAAATTAACAACAGCCATGTATATTATTAGTGAAAACGATTTTTTGACAGGTTATATGGCCCTATATAAACGGTTGTTTGAGCGTTATATTGCAAACAACCGTTTATATACAGCCATATAACCTGTCAGAAATATTGTAAACGAATTTATAGTACAGCAAGCATCATTTTTTGAGGAATAAAGAGATTTCTGTATATATCGACAGTAGCCGTGTATAAAAAACGTCACGATTATCCAATGAAAAGCGACATAACAAACGTGCAGTATTGAAAATTATAGCATAAAATCGGCTATTTTTCCCTCTTTTGCCCATGTTATAACGGGAACAAAACCATGTGTTAACATAGTTTTAGCCCGGTTATACCTATGCGCAATACATAGAAGGCCACTTAAACAAAAAAATGACAATTTGCCTGTTTGCCAAAGTGCTATATATTGAAATTATGGATTCGAGGGTCTTAATCGCATAACAGCGAGCAGCATTCAAGTCAAACTCCTTACAGTGATTACCTCCCTTGGCAGAATTGTTATCACTGCCTTCAAAGACGTCACATGATGATGAAAGTCCCATATGACGTAACGTCGAAATTCAAATGTAAATATCGACCGTTACAAAGAAAATCTAACGTTTTTTTCCTCTTTCTTTTTTATTTTTAACTTTTAGTGCCTACGATCGATATAGTTTATCAAAAAATTATCAAAAGTATACAAAATAACGAAAAATAAATTCAAAAGCTAAAAAATATAAAATATCAAAATATTGTCCCGGTATACAGTAAAATATTCTCATATTTTTAAAATTATTTCTAAATATTCATATTATTTATTTATTTATCCATAAACATTGTTTAATCAATGAGAAAAAACTTAACTGCTAGATAAAAGCAGTAGATTCTAAATAAAACAATTTTTGAAAAAATATAATATATCAGAAATTCTGATATATTGGGACCTTGATGGCAGAGATCTACGCCGAAGAATTAAGGGGAGATCACTGAGTGGAGATTGCATTCAAGTAACTATGCGGAAATACGGCGTATAGACATCGCCGCTAATCTTGGTTGTCGCCCTTTCTAAGAAACGGGCAGTTGTCAATGCAATGTAAACAATAAATGTATATGAGAAAATGTTGTTTTATTGATGTTAATATTGATAAAAGCTATTTATATTTCTTTGAGAGAATAGAATCTAATGTTTAGTGCCTGATGTTCTTTTAATTTGAAAAAAAAAAAAACGATTCTGATGTCACTGATCTTTATTACTACCGTCAATCTGAAATCTTTCTAAGAATTTCTGATAGTCATGTTTTGTCTTGGGAAGTGACATTTTAATGTGTTTTTTTTTCTAGAGTTAATAAAACTCCAATGATAATCTTTTTAAATCAATTAATAAAAATCGAATTTTTGAACGGTTCTGAGCATAGTTGGTCCCGGAAAAATAAAACGCATACGTAAAACATGTAGAATTGGATAAATATACCGTCCAAGCTCAAGGATTTAATGTATGTGTTTTGTATTAAATATACATCATGATTCTTTTTTAAAATTTTATGCTATAATAGCGTCAACGCACGTTTATTTCGTGTTATAAAGTCTGGAGAGTCCCTCGGAACTGTTGGAGCCCTTGCCCTACCGGGCTCGCTCGGGCACCAACTGTTCCTCGGGACTCTGCAGACGTTATAACACGAAAAAACGTGCGTTAACCCCATATAAAAATATAAACCATATGATGATCCAATGAAAAGTGACGTTACAAACGTATTGGAAAGACAACATGTACTTTCCTTTTATGAAACTCGATAAATTTCAAAGTCATATACACTGCTGTTGTTCATACAAATAAGAAAGAAATAGCATATAAACATAACCTTTGATGGTTTGTCCATTCGACAATCTTCTACCACTGTCCATTGGAATGCCATCCATATAGAGTCTCCACTCCCCTCTGTTTGACGCCCACATGACGCAGATGTGATGCCAATCTCCAGTGTTGGCTTTGGCCGTAGTCGTTCTTTTTTCACCATTCACATAAAACGTAAACCTTAAACAATGATGGAATATGTTATATTTTGGTGAAAAGGGTAATCTTTTATGCATTGCCTGAAAATTTAAATTATGTTATCATATCAATATATGTTATAATCAAACTATCTGTTTTTATAACTGGTAAAACACATGTACATGGTTATGCAAACTGAAAAAGCTTGATTCATAAATAAGAGAAAACAGTTATCAATGGAGACTTTTTCAATGTCAAATTTTCTAATATCAATTCCGTTTAGAATTATTGCAAATCTTTTATATTTCTCTTTTTCAGTTTTTCTCACCCGTTATAATCAGTAAGAGTAAACATATTGTCGCCATCCTCATTGGCATATGAGAATGGCGTGCCGTTATTCATTGAGTCGTCTGTTTTCATCCAAAAGCAGACGGTTGCAGACTTTAAGTTTTGCTCCATGTCAACATGTGCGCATTCCATGTAAGTTTCCGTGGGAAATTCAAGTTGAAAAGTACTGCCGATATCTGTAAAATGAACAATGAAACTGATGTAGCAAAAGCAAAAAAATACATTTCTATTACGTTATAATTAAAATAATCGTTTACATCACAAAATGGCACAAAAATAATTCACACTCATCACATATTGTTTTAAACTACTGCATATTTATGCTTAGTTAAAATACAATGTATGTTCAATGGATGACAAATATATGGACTGAGCATGACATTTACTGGTTAATTATAACATGGCTATTGAGATCCAAGTGTGACCTGGACCTTTGACCTGCTAATTTGGATCGTGTGCTATACACGTTGTCTTGTTAAGCCACATATTTATGCCATTTTTTTCAAAATTCATTCATGGATGGCAATATCGTTGATCGGACACAACTTATCATGCACCTTAAAAATATTGAAATCTAAGTGGGACATTGACCTTTGAGTTACAAAACTGGGTCTTGAGTGTAACACACCGTTTTACACGAAATATCCGCTACTTGTTTCACAAAAAAACTTTAACGATTATATCATGACTTTCGGTATCCAAAAATGACCTTGACCATTAAGATGTTGGTCTGGCTCTGCAGCATAACACGACCTCTTAAAGTTACAAGATATTCATGTCCAATTGTTTTAAAATTAATTTATAAATGACAGTTCGTTGACCGGAACAATCTCTATGTACTTATAATCATTCCCTTTCAAGTTAAATACGACTTTGACCTGTTAGCTAAAACTCTGGATTGTGTATCAATGTACACAATCGCAACTGCTCGGCCCTTTCATTCAATCTTCGGATAAGGGCCTCGAACACATGAATACACAGAACGGATGCGGTATTTCGGTCTAACCTACGCTAAGAAACTAAACATGTAAACAAATAGTAATTTAATGCTGGGAGTTGTTGACAAGTTATATAATTATGTTGTATAAGTTCACCAAAATACCTGAATTCATAGGTACAAAAGCAAACAATACATTATTTATATATTTATTATTATGGTTGGGGAAACTGAAAGTACAAAAAAACAACCTGTTGACATTCAGTCGGATTTGTTTAAAATTGAACATCAGTGGGCATATTTAAATTACAAATTGTTGTCACGACATATTTTCAAGCATATGAGTACCGGAACAGACATTAGATGTCAAATATATACATTCGTTTTACATTATCTCTGTTGCTGTTTACATCTGAAACCACGTTGTAGAACTACTTTCGATCCGTATTGTTTCCGAGGTTATTATAGATAATAGCCGAGGCAGTTCCGAATGTCAATGTACACTAACACCATTAATGCCAGAACATTTTTAAATCCATCCACGAGGAATGTTTTTTTTTTTTGTTTTTTTTTTTAACAGACACGACCATACATTAATTTTTATTTAAAATAAATTTTATTTCAAGAACAAATGTGTGACATTTTTTAACTTTGACCTACAAATCTAAGTATTGCATAAAACACATCGTCTCATTGTGTCTCCCATAAATATCTAAAAATCTTTTCACGTATGACGAAATTAAAGACCAGACGTAAAGGAACGTTAGAGTTATTATCATATTTGTAAAAACAAAACAAAACAAGGCACATAATGCAAATAGATAATATGCTTCATATTGTGTTTTAGTAGCTGATGCTTGATGTAAAGGTGTTTCTAGTAAAATCTATACATTGAGCTGTATTGATAAATTTTGTGAATGGTTCTCGTGACGTCTTAAAGAAATATATTCGAGACACTGCCAATGATCGAAAAATAGCTACATAATAAGATTACCTGGGGTGCATTTTTTGCTGTCATGTACGTACATAAGGCCAGCTTGACATTTGCTTGTCATTTGTTCGGAATCCTCAACATTGCTGTACGTCTTGCTTGGTATACAAACTTGCCTAATCGTATCATGCCTTGTGGTCAAAGAGTCATGCTTTTCTTTTATAGCGGTCATCTGTAACATTACAATGTTTTAATATAATTGTAGGCATGGCAGTATCAAAGCACTGAAAGTACTTGAAGCCACTATAACATTGTATAACCGGTCAGTGAGCTTTTGCAAAATGTAAATTTTTTCGGCAGTATTTCGCAATCATTATTTCGCCCGTGTGTAAATGAATACAATAACTGTCAAATGGAAACTTGCCATCATGTTCTGCCATTTTAAAATTTTTCACAAGAAATAAAATTGTTTGCAATAGGCAATAAAGATTCTGTATGTTGTAATTAAGGATGTAACATACAGTTAAGTGAAATATTAATATGTATATAATTATTCTTCTTAAACAGTTTCCAAATAACCATGAATATGTTAAGTATGTACAAGCAATGTTTATATACAATATAATTAAACGTTAAAATTAATGCAATCATTTTTGTTGAAAAAAAATGGCTTAGACTTTATCGAAAATAGATTTCTAATTACATGAACCCCCCTTTTCAACATGAAATGTTAAATTCAGTAACATCTTTACAAATACATGTAATGCTTTTTGAAACTAACTATATTTGAGCATCCGATTTATGTTATAAAACAATAAAAATTATACGTTGCGGTATCTTTAATTATCAAATAATTTAATATTTATTGATAGGAAATATCATTAGAAAGGTGTCACTGGTCATGATAAATGTCAATGTGAAATTTTTAAAGGTCAAATAAGCCTTAAAATGCTATCATTTGTGGTATTTTTCAAAGTATTTTTTATTTATTTTTGATGTTCCGTTACCATATCATTAAAGTTGGATATACCTGGGACATCTTTTGCGGTTTTGGCAATAAGAAAAAGTTACAAAATAGCGATTTTCTCTACAGAATGGTCTCACGGCCTCGATCATTTTCTGTTCAGAAAAAAACCTCTTTAAGTAGAAATATAACCAGAATAATATACATTGACTTAATTCTTACAAGTGCTTTATTCGATAAAACAATTATTTTAAAAGCGAGCTTTACGGTATCGTAAGTATCATCACAAGTGATGGTTTTGAAAACGTTTTTCTGAAGTACACCAAAATAATGGGTAATGATTCAATCGGAACGACCTCGGCTATTAACTATAATAACCTCGAAAACAATACAAATTGAAAGTAGTTCTACCACCTGGTTTCAGATGTAAACAGATGAGAAGGATCGCCGAATGAACGCCGTGACTATCCACGGCGCCTGTACTGAGATTGTACGGCGTCTCTATCTGTATACGGCGTTTTTACGGAGCTGTATTTCAGTGCAGTGTGAGCGCCGCGAAACACAGTGAACGCGTAAAGAACGCAGTAGAAGCACAGTGAACGCGTAAGGAACGCAGTAGAAGCGCAATCCGAACGCATACAATCGCCAATGAAAACGCCGTAAGAACGCATTAAAACGCCGTGGGAGCTCAGTAGCAATGCCATGTCATCAAAAATATCAGGGTTTTTTATTTAAATCGTCCATGCCAAGGTCAATCTTGTAATCACATGGCAAGATGGCGGCAAAGTACTGACTTTTTAAACCTATCGGAATCAATTAGGTAGTTTATGTTCGTACAATGTAATAAGTTTGATATATGTTGATACTCGGCTTATCAACAGATTATCCATAGTTTTATCGGTGGATATGCTCACTTTACTACATAAATGAATACTAGCGTGTCAGATTTCTGGCTCGATTTTTGGTGGACTTTCCCTATGGGCCTGTCTTCAGCGTTCATGTTATATGTTACAGTATATAAACGGGTAAGCTGAAGTCTTTAAGCTAGGACCACAGCAATGTTTTCGCATTTGGAACGCATTTGGTAACGAGAATCAAAAGTTATTCATATATTTTTTTTGCAAGAACTTGTTTCACAGTCGAGCTAAAATACATTTGTTAAAATTTAACTATCAAAAATCATGCCTCTTTAATGTTGGGATCCATTCCAGGTATTTTACAGAAAACTGTGGTTCGGTCAGGCTTTACTTTTTTCTAAAAACAAAATAAATTTAGGACGTTTTTATGTTCATATGTAAGAAAATAACTCACATTTTCCGTGAACGTCTGCAAGGACTGTTGCATCTGCTGAAATTTCTCCTCCAACTTTGAAATGGCTTCGGCATTTGACTTTTCTGCTTCTATTCCATGTTTTATCTGATGAAAATCATTTTTGAACCCATTGATACTGATTTCTGCCTTGATAATTCTCTCAAGTGTTTGAGTCTCATAATGATACTTTGAACAATGCAGCTCGTCACCTATTTCTCCCTTACAAGAGAATATTAACACATATAAAATTATCAAACGAGCGCACATCCTGTATGAGAGTTGCAATGTGCATAAAACTTCCACAACAAAAAGCAAGACAAAACAATTTTTGATATCAAAAGTTCAAGAATATGTTAGGCTTGTGCGTATAAAAATATGCTCCGCCCTCTGCCAAACTATGGTAGTCGGTAGTATCAATTTTAATGACGCGTGAAATTATACCATCAGTTTATAAAATGTCTGCGGGATTTATGTCGAAATTGTATAAAATTTCGCGGCTTATAGAAACCTTCGAGCTTTTCTGTCACATTTCTGTCGTGAAAAAAAAATCGAGTTTTACGGAGATATTTTCTGTTTACCCACGCAAACATATGCCTACTTTAGATTATCTATTTCTGAAAGCTCAACCCTCTGGTACTTCCTTCATTGGACTATGTAGCTGACACTAGCTTATTATAATAACAAAATGCACTTAAGAAGAATCGCACGTTTTCATATCTAGGGTCAAGATTGTTTTAAACATGTCAACGCTTAAAAACACTAACATTGTATTTTCCACAGCTGCGTTGTTGTCCTTTTTGATAAACAAAACGTATGGGCTTGGCTTTATTAAACTAGGCTAAGGATATTTTAAGTATGCACTTGTGACGTCATGTCTGTTTAGTTTTTACATTATCCATCATCAGAATTGGAACACTTGAAAGCAAGTATAGATGACTACAATTTAAATTGTGAGCTCTTCATTTTAATTGTAGATGTCTCTAAATTAGTGGTTAAACCGTGCTAGAAATGAATTTTCAAAATCAAAACTTGTTTTGTAAACCTCCCTTAATATGTTAAAGAGCGGTCTAAATATTTTAGGACATGTTTAAATATTTTAGTACAATTGTGAAAAAATTAGCATGAATTCAAGATACTAGTAATTAAAACTGAATTTCACCGCGTTCAAATTGATTTCGATCTAATGTCTAATAAAATTCAAGATTAATTTGTAGATCGCTATAAAACAACTATTGAGAAGTATTTAAATTAATGACTGACCCCTTTATTTCAACAACAAAGCTCTTAAAGACAGCTGAAATAGACCTAAATATTTGATATCTTCATGTGAATTAGAGAGGTCCTTCAATTCATTTAATGCACGCTTTAAAATCAATTGTTGATGTCTTTCATTTCGTTTAGAAAGCTATCCAATTACATTAAATATATTTTCAAGAATTTGACATGGAGTCAATAAACTTTACAGAAATGTTGGTAAGCATGTGCAGTTCAGCACATTGGGCGTTTGCTTGTATATTATTTCGAATATGTGTAGATTAATTACCCTTGATTTAGTAAAAACCCTTCCATAATATGTCATGTGTACTTCTTAAAGTGCTTGAGCTAGAATAAACAAACTTTACAGGAATGTTGATCAGCATTTGAAGATTTGCACCTTGCGGTTTTGCGTGTGGATAATTCAGTATTGTTAGGGCTTAATATAACATTTGCAATTTTAACTTGTGTCTTACATAACTCATAAGAATTTACCTAGAGTCATGAAATTTTAAAGAATTGTTTCAGCATGTGTAGTTGTGCATCTAGGGTTTTGCTTGATTTTCATTTTATTTTAAGCATACTTTAGGATATAGAATTGAGATTTGCATTTTTTAATATTGGAAAAAGCATGGTGTCAGCATAGGAAAAATTGGATGTCGTTTTTATGCCCCAACCACTTACAGGTAGGGAAGTCTCATAGAATTTCCTTTGCCCCTTTCAAACGGTCCTGCTGTACATTAGTAGACTGATAATGGAGTGTGGGGGCATTTGTGTCATGTGGACACATTTCAAGTTTGTTTAAGTAGTCGATCAATATTTTAGAAGGAACTGGTTCAAAAGGTTCTGAAAGTAAATTTACTCGGTAATTTCTATCACGAAACTGTATATTAAGATCATTGTATTCAAGATGACAATGTTTGTCAGTGAAATATTCATTGCAACCTGTACAAAACGGAGCATCATCGCCTGTTCAAAGATAAAATATGTCACTCTAGTGTGTTGTATTCGACATCTATGAAAAAAACGCTTGATCATGACGGTTTTACAAGAGATAGATAATTTAATTTATGGCAGCACGTTTACTTATGGAAGGTTTAAAATCAAAGTTGGTTAATTACAGTAACTCAGGTAGTCTCATTCTAGATGTAACAATATTTCACCTGCTTTGCAACCATCGTGTAAATATAGATAAAATCCTCATTAACCAGGTTTTCCGAAGAAAAAAAATGTTTTTTTGGTTGAGGTATGTCGGCAGGCGGACGGGTGGACTGGCGAAGGTAAACAATTTCTTCTGTGCGCGACTCCTCCTACATTTCTCAAGGGATTTTGAACAAAATTTCACAGAAGCTTTGTCATCAAGTGCCCTGACGCATATTGTCCGGGTTTTGTGACGGGATAATTTTATCTAATTATGGCCCTTTGGTTTTTTTCCATAAAAGTTTTTTTCCATAAAATGTAATTATTAGTGTAATATATCATTTTTATAACAACTACAACATTTAACCAAACTTTATTTAGTTATAAATAGGAAACTATCTAGTTTGTTGCACACCTGCCAGCTCATCTGCCTGCTTTTGTGCCCTGTAGAGTCATGGTCAAGGTCATTGTTGCTAAAAATAGAAAATCTGTTTCCAGTCAGGTCATTTACTAAAAGTAGAAAATAGGTTTCTGGTCAATTACTAGAGTTTGGAATAAGATATTTTTATGAAAGTTGGTGTAAAGCAAGTGTTTTGAGCCCCCTTGGGTCAAGGTTACAGTTACTCAAGATAGAAAATTCATTAGTTATAATTTACATTGCACATAGTTACATTTGTTGTTGCTTGTATTTGTATTTCAACTACAATATATCTATCTACAATGGTGATAATTGAAAATCTGGTGTCGTGGCATTGTCATATTTCTTGTGTTCTTCTTTGAATATTGAAAATGTTCCTTTAAGATTTCAGGATCATTGGATGTTGTTTTTATAAATTTGAAACACTGATATTAACTTCTACAGAATTGTGAGTCACGGAGAAATATCTTCTTCAACATTTTGTATTTTTTTTTTAAGTTTTCTCTAAAAAAATTTTAAACGAATGCCAAATGGTTTAATTTCCGTTGATTTGTTGAAAAAAGGATTCTGTAATTTGGGTTAAAATAACTTTTATAGCAAGATTTTTACTATTCGAGGATATTCTAGCTGAAAAGAATAAAAGCTTTTTTCTACGAAGATAAAGGGAAGGTTCTCCTGCTTCAGCATAGAGACTTTCTATTGGTTTAGTTCTGGATATGTAAAGTTCAGGCTCATTATGTCATGGTAAAATGAAATCTATAGAAAGTCTTGAGTCTACGTACTTAAAACGAAATGTTAGTAGTATAATAATATCATTTTAAAATTACATAAATGAAGTAATCTTTATCAACGTGAAGCTTTAATTATTTTAGTAGAATATTAACTGTAATACAGAAGATGAAAATCAGGAAATGAAATAAAGTCGATCCAAAGTTCTGGTGATACGGGCATAAATGTTCTAGTCTCTTTTTTTATCAAATGTTAATCAACGTTTACAGTCCCTGGTGTAAAGAACATAATCTTTATGTGCTTTGTGGACTTCAGGGTTCGAACGCAAGGTTTCCCAGGACAAATAGCACGTGCCCTCGGATTTCCAGTATTCAGCTGTTCTACAAACAAAGTCCGTATTGACCGTGCAAAGTTGTATACATTCCTCTGCTGAAACTCGCTTGAAAGTTTTTGTTGAAAATCCATTTAAGTATGTATTATATTCGATTTGATACGTGTCCCCGAAGCCTTTATCGCCGCAATCTGAAAAATATATTAATTTGATTTATACAAAACATATCATAATTTTATTCTGCATAAAATGTTAATGTTACAAATTTATCAGCCTTTGTCACCAGTATAGAGCCAGACCACCCAGAAAATTAGTGCAGGCTCTACACTGTTGGCTGACTAACTTGAGATATTTACCTAAGTGGCTCTTTAATTGGTAATGGACAGTCCCAAACTTGGAAGGTGAACACGAACATTGCAGAAATTCGGCAGGTTAAGAGGAACCAAACATAATGACACAATATGTGCTTAAAAACTAGGCACAAATTATTAACCAATGTTGTAATCAAAAAAATATATTATCTTTGTTTTGTATTTAGGATCGAATCTTCACGTAAAAATGCATCTTCTGGTATATTTTTACATATATCGTAATAAATCAATTTATTACCTGCAATGTTTACTTATTTTTCAAATATTTGTAAGAGGGACCATCTACATTTGTTTTCAACTGAAGTGCATGTTTTAATTGTATGTAATTAAAATAAAATAAAATATATCCAATAGACAAAAACCAATAAAAAAAACTATACTACATGTATACCAATTTCAAACCGAAGTGAAAAGTGTAAAGACATTATTGTAATTTTTGAAAACATATATTAAACAGCCCGACAAGAGTGAATAAAACTTTTGTTTGTGTTCGTACAAACAATTCACCAGATATTTTTATTAAGATTTCGTTCTTAGATAAAAGCTGTTTCTAATAAAAAAAAATAATAAAAACACGCCTACACAAGCGCGCGCGCGGCTTTTGGCATTACAAAACTAGGCAGACAAGAGCTCCTATAGGTATCATGCAGTCTTTGATGAAATTGTGCACAGTAAAATGCTTACAATCATATGTGTCTATGTCATTGGTTCCATTGACTATTATATTCACAAGTTCTATGCAATTTTTTATAGAAATTCTCAGACGCTGCCATTGATAAAAAAAATCTATATAACAGAATTACCTGAGAGACATGTTTTCGTGTCATGGTGGTAGCTCAGGCCAGGTTTACATTTACAGGACATCCATTTACATTCTGAATTCTCGACGTCACTGCATGTCTCGTTTGTTTGACAAAATTGTCTCATCGAACTATACATTGCGATTAAAGTGTCCTGCTGTTCAATCATTCTGGTCATCTGAAACATGAAATATACTTGTATTTCATAAAATAATATCAAACACAAAGTTATCAACACTAAATATGAATCCAAAGCATCTTTTATGAAAGTGAATCAAAAGTGCCAAAATAATATACATTTGAAAAAAAAAATCACATTTTCCGTGAATGCCTGAGAGGACTGTTGCACCTGCTGCAAGTTCTTCTCCAACTTGGCAATGGCCTCGGCATTTAACTTTTCTGCTTCTATTCCATTTTTTATCTCACGAAAATCTTTTTTAAAATCATTAAGACTGATTTCTGCTTTTATAATTCTCTCAAGTGTTTGAGCCTCATAATGATACTTTGAGCAATGATGCTCGTCTCCAATTTCTGCCTTACAAAACAATATATGTATTCACAATTAAAATGATCAAACAAGCGCACATTCTAAAAGTAATTTTATTGTGTACTAAATTATAAATTCGCTTTAACTTCAACGAAGTGTTTAGCTTTTTTGACAAAAGTTTTCTTTTGTTGAAACTGCGGTTTGCAATGATGAAACGTTTGCGCAATAGCCGTATAAAAATATAAGCTCCACCCAATGGGTGGGTCAATCTTATAAACTGATTCAGTTATTGAACGAATGAAAAACGAGAACTGATTAAAATTTATACATGTAGTAAAATTGTTCCTTACTTGATCTTACAAATTGACCTTCATAAAAATTTTAAGAACTCTTAGCACATTAAGCAATTCTACAATTTGTTCCTCTTTCAATTTGTTTGTTTGACTAATTAACACAATCAATTACTATGAAACATCTGTAACGTTTTCACTCCCAGGTGTATATGTCGCCATAGACCACTCAACAACACTTATTAAAATATTTATTTCAGGCTGGCCCATAAATTAGATTTTTTAAAGGAATTGTGGTATTTGCAATTGAGTGAAATTAATAAGGACTGAGGTTATATTTAGATGCATATATCGTAAACATTTAAGTATAGCATGTCATCAACAGAATTTTCTTCTTGGATTCCATGCTACCACTTTTTTCATTGAAATGTTTACTTGAAATGCTGTAGAAATTGAAAGACACGCCTTCGTTAAAAAGATACATGTATAAAGATTTGTTGGATATACTTATTTCTCACTTAGAAAAATAGCTGTATCTGTATGACCACGGATATAAATCCGTGGTATGACTGATAAGCTAGCGAAATCTAAGTTACATATGTTACATAAAAAAAGAGAAAAAAACTATTCAGTCGGGTTGTTTATAAATATAGTTCATGTTGATTGAATAAAGACGTGAAAGTCATGATAAAAATCTACCTAAAGAGGGTTTAAGCATGAATAACAATGTTTATAGTTATTTGATGCACCCACCTAGCTAGAGCACATTATAATTGTTCCCAAACAAAATATTTAATTATTTTTGTACCTAATCTTAATTACGGCCTTTCAGTTTGAAAAACAAAGATTTTAACTATAGTTGTATTTCACCACATAGCAAATATACTTTCTCATTTCAACCACTTTTTTATGGTCTATAATAATTTTGAATTGGCGACCAGACAAGAGACCGGAGACCGTTCATTAGTAGGTCCTGTATTTCACACCGTGCACTGGCTTTTATCATACTCCGCAAAGGGAGATCACTCAAAGCCCCCGCGAATCCCAAAACAAGTTCAGCTGTCATTTCTTTTACATTTCTGTTTACTTGAAATATTTACGGACAATAACTGTGCGGGTCATTGAATTTTTCAATTAACCACCATGGCGTTGCCGGCAGAAAAAGTTTCTGAGCTGAAACAGATTATTCACAATCAACTTTCGCAAGTAAACATGCTTGTTCAGTCATGTTTTATTTTTGTAACCCACAAATTATTTTCAAAATAAGTCTTGCATTTTTCCCATAATGTTCATTTTGTTGTACAAGTTTTAGACCTATAACAGCATATGATGTTTAAAATGACATTTCCACAATTGGTTTGCCTTAGTTCTGGCTTCCAAAACTTTATAAGCCGCTTTTTAACATTTTTGTTTTTCATCAGATGCGGCATTAAAGTTTTGGATTAGACCCGTTACGAAACCTAACCAGAATAACATAAGTTGATTTATTCTTGTTTTTCACTTGCAAATACGTTTAACCCGATCAATTCTTGTGCATTTACGGTAAAACAATTATTTAAATATCGTTCTATACCAATTCAAGTAATAAAATATCAATACCGTCATTAAAATTGCCTATTTAACTGTAAAGCATCAATTTTCGCCGACTACAGTCGGCCATGACATTCAAGTGCCACGCGAGACCTCGTATGACGTCATTCGCGGGAACAGATTTGAATAGAGTTGTGTACTATATTTAAAACATTTTGTTGACATGATTTCGATATTTTTATTCAAGATAATGTTTTTATCTATTTTCATAATTTTTTTAGTATTTAATTATGATTTTATTGAATATAACAGTCAGTAAATAACCTTTTTCAACATCTTAAAAAAAAGTAATCTATAAAAATATTGGAGGCACATGGGTTCATAAAGGTCAATCTCGTAATCACGTGGTCAAACATTTTGACAATATGGCGGCCAAGTGCCGAAATTTTTACCTGTCGGAAACTATGAGGTAGTTTATGTTCCTAATAAGATTTTTATTTGCCCATCCTTGGCTTATCAACAGATTATATATCGTTTTAACAAGGTATGCTTCACTTTACTTCGTGGCATGTTCGATAAATAAATACGAGCGTGTCAGATTCCTGGCACGATTATTGGTGGACTTTCCCTACGGGATTATCTTCAGCGTTCACGTCATGTCATATATATAAACGGGTACGCTGAAGACCTTAAGCTAGGTTTGCCTCTATTATAGTCTGTAACCGGGGCCGCTGTAACCGAGTATAGTCAACATCACTAATTCCGCGTCATCACTTATTTCATGGTAATGGCATATTTTCATGAGACCAGGGTTAGAATTGGTCAGAATTGACATATTTTATTCATACACCTAAACAACAAAGTTTTTGTGCAAACTATTTTAAATCTCTAGATTTTTACATCAAACCAAACAACATTTTACAAACTTCTGCAAAAAGCAACAATAGTCCATTAAATTTGTCTATACGTCTGAAACAATCCTTATTTTCTAAATGTTCTTGTTTTTTGAAAATTTAAATTTTGAGCTACAAGGTATAGATAGTTTAAATATTTAAAATTAAGCAAAATGACATGTAGAAATTTCAATTGAAACATGAAAAAACTTAAGTGTAACACCATTTACCGCGATTTAAATGATGAAATACTGTTTACTTAATGGCTGACATATGGTCTACGTCTGGTCCATTTGAACTGATTTTGACTGAATATACTGTTCTTTCCTTTTGTCATACAGCAGAAAATGCCTATTTGTCACAGCTTATGACAATTAATTTTTTTGTACCATTAAGTTTCATTTGTTATTACTATTAGCTCGACTATTCGATAAGAATAAGTAGAGCTATTGTAGTCACCCGAGCGTCGGCGTCCGCGTCCGCGTAACCACTTATGTTAAAGTTTTTGTAATAGTTCAAATATTTTCAAAGTCCATTGACATATGGCTTTGAAACGTTGCACACTTGTTCACCATCATGACCCCAACCTGTAGACAGGAGGAGGTAACTCTATCAAGCATTTTGACAGAATTATGCCCCTTTTATAACTTAGAATTTACGTTAAAGTTTTTGTAATAGTTCAAATATTTTCAAAGTCCATTGACATATGGCTTTGAAACTTTGCACACTTGTTCACCATCATGACCCCAACCTGTAGACAGGAGGAGGTAACTCTATCAAGCATTTTGACAGAATTATGCCCCTTTTATAACTTAGAATTTACGTTAAAGTTTTTGTAATAGTTCAAATATTTTCAAAGTCCATTGACATATGGCTTTGAAACTTTGCACACTTGTTCACCATCATGACCCTACCTGTAAACAGGAGGAGGTAACTGTATCAAGCATTTTTCTTACTATCAAGCACTAAGAATAGTCGAGCGTTGCTGTCCTACCGACAGCTCTTGTTTTCTTTCTTGTTTCAAAACGTTAAGTACCGCGAACTAAGAGGAGCACAGTATATACCCCCACTTTAGACGGTAGTCAAATATATCAGACGTTATGAACTTGTTATAGTTTATGTTGGTTAAGCCGACTTCTAATGATTATTGCTCATGAACACATAACATCATAAAAAAATTAAAAAATGTCTATTGTCTTGCTTTATAGCTTTATTCAAAAGTTTATCCAATTTTCTGTCAAAATCATGCTCAATCATTAACAAAAACTCGCAAACAATTTAGTTATCAATTTAAAATAAAATACAAACATCAATCTGTTTTTGTTTATCAGCCGTACTGGTTAAGTAAAGCGCTTTACAGATTGTTTCCAAATTTTTTAACTGAAAAATATATTCGTACACGTTGGCGGTGCATGGGCAAATATTTTGTTCAAAGTATTTCATTTAAAACATCTGACTCATTTAAATGCTTGCATTTGAATTAGCCAATAAGATTTCGCGCACTTTGTGACGGCCATTTGGTTATTGGCTGTATAATAAATATAAATAAGAATTAATGAAATTAATCATGATTTTTCGGATGTGACAGTTTAATTTTTTTGTTGAAAGGTATTTTTTTTTACTTTTGTTTATAATTAGGTCAAAATTAATGACTTTATTGACTTATGTGATTTTTCGTTCAGCCAGATTTTCTTGCGGAATGTGCTAAGGGTTTTTGAGCCCAGAAGCAAAAATATCTCAAAGCAACATCATATTTAAAAGACTACATAGACCCCTCTTCTAAACCCCCCCAAAAATATTTATGACTTGTCGATCACGTAATAAAACTTTATGACCTCAACTACTTCATTTATATAAACTTCAATTATTGTGACAATGTCATTGTTTATCCCAATTACCCTCTTTGAAGAAATCAAAGAGAAGTCGGTTCAAAGAAAATATATACATGTTGTATTTTATCCCAAATTTATGGCATTGCAAACTGATAAGACAGTCTTTTCAGAACTGTTGACAATGACATCAGTGATTCAGTGGTCCAAGATGGATTAATTACTGTACTATGAAATGACTCTAATAATGGAATAAATCATAATAGAGGCTAATTTATCAATTTTCTTGGTAGGCCAAAATGTATCTCTCAGTTGTAAACACAATTTATGTTATTTTGCAATGTAACATAAAAAGGCACAATTTTCTCTTTTTTGTAAATTGTTAACTATTTTTCCTTCAACATGGTAATTTTCCCCTCCATTGGCCCTGCCTTTTTCCTGTATAAAAAAACAACAAAAAAATAAAAAGCATTGACTTCTGTTTACTTCCAGGGTGATGTGCAAAGAAGGATTAGAGAAATGTTGTCTGAGTCAATGCAAGAAGACTTAGGTGGGCAAGGTAATTTGATGGGCGAGCAAGAAATGTTCAATAGGTTAAAACAGCGTGGTGTTGTTGACAACATTTTACAGCAGATACAGTTTGATGGAGGTACCAATGGTCAGCGACCAGCAACACATTTTACAGATAAAGACAACATGTTACGTTCTGTTGGTGATAAGAAAAGTGAGTTATGCAATATTTTATATTTTAACATTAATGATTTGAAGAATAATTGGGCTACACTATTCTTCTTTGTGTCAGCATAACACTTGCTTAAAGTTTCCAACAACATAGATTGTTAACTATTACAGGAATTTATTTGAATTGTCCGGCATGTCTCTGGGATCATAATGATTGGTACATTACTACATTTACATAGCCCATACTCTAGCATAAAGTGATAATCTTTTAAATACTTAGAAATTCCAGATTAAAGGCCCATTATGCCTCAGAAATGCTTTTATTTTTTTTTTCTCAAAAGCTTTTAATTTTGATATACTTATATAAAATCTAAAAAGGTACTCATTGGCTAATTACATCTTTTGCTTTTTGGCAGTATGTACAGTTATTGTGAATTAGTATTTTGGAAGTCAAAATATTTTCTTGTTAACCTTTTGCTACTTTTATGACAAATTATTTCATATTATTATTAATTGCTACTTTTTCAGGTAACAAGCATGGAATTTTTCTCTAAAACTTTTATTTAAACATCATAAAATCCATGTTTGCCCTTTCAAAGAAATGAAAATTTATTTGTTTCTGGGGCGTAATGTGCCTTTAAGGTTTGCTTGCATGATCTGCCAAAGGTTTTTACTTCAGTTTGTTTTCTGAGTTATAATTGTTGGTGTCTTGAATCCATAAATCGAGCTTTGTCTTTGAATGAAAATGATCCTGTTTTTGAAAATTCTAAATTAACAAGTCTCTTGTTCTACAATAAATCTTTATGAAAAGTTAAAACAGCTATATAACAGTGAATAGCTAGAGTAATTTACATAAAAAAGAAAATACATACTAGTTGTTACAAATATATATTTATATGCATAAATAGTTATTTATTGATCAGCATATATCAATACATTCGCCATATTGAATTTTTTTAACCTCAAGGCTCATTGGTGTAAAACTGTCCCTGAGTAATTTTGTCAGTAGCTTTCTACTTTGGTAAATTTTGTAATATTTTTCTTCTAAAATACCTAAAGAATGATAGTAAATGAATAATGCATGAATTATTTTCTTCATGCAAATGATGTGCTATTCGTTACATCTTTCAAATATTGTTCCAGCAAATATAGACCCAAGCAGGCGCTATCTGTATCTATATATCAAAGCTGGGAAAGCATTTTTAGAACATATAGAAGAGAACAATGGTGTGCCTGGGCAAGTGGCTTCATATTTCACGTTTCATATTCTGTTCCGGGGACAAAGGTTCAAGTCTCGACCTGTAGCATGTGCTTGTGAGCCAGACATAGACGAGGGTTTTCTACTCGAGCTTCATAAAGATGGAATAGGTAAATCTCTGATAAATATTTTTATCTTTGTTACAGGATTTTCTGTGAAACATAATAAGAAGACCAAAAGGGAAAGTTTTTAAAGCCTATAACTATGAATACCTGGAATAACTTTGAAAAATGGGATGTTCGATATGATAACTTTAGTTAAAATATCAAAGCAGCATTTTGATAAAAAAATTAAGCTAGGTAATGGTTAATTATTGAAAACCTTGGTCCATTCTGACTTAAGTTCAGATCTTCATATGTTTACAGGTAGATTTGATCACCATTAACTCATTTTCACCTTCTAGCCAATTTGGATTTTCTGATGAGACTATTTTTAGCAAACCTTACAGTGAATTCTTTTACATCATCCATGAAATCAGGCATGTCATCAATTTTGCGAAAAAAAAAAAAAAATAAAGAATATATTTGGAATATAATTGTAATACTGCAAAACATTTAATCTTTTTTGGTATGTAAGCATTGAATCTTCTTGCTAATTAATCATAAAATTGTTCGCCTCACCATTTTTGTTTTTCTGTTATATCTTGATATCCTGAAAGTCACGTACACTTTTCTGGTTTCCTCAACAGTAAAAAAAAAACAAATCCACTTTCATATAAAGTGGCCACTGATTGGCTGATTGAAAGATCACAAGAAGGTAAACTATTATTGGTCACTGTCAGATCTACATTTAAACATAAAAAGATCAGAACTTTAGTAATATCGTGTCTTGTTCATACATGATTTTGACCTAAAATGCAGATATTTTAATCTCGGAGGAAAATTTTGGTGACTTAAATATTTTGTATTGCTAATGTAGGTGATGCTGGTAAAATGGCTGACGCAACAACAATGCTGTCAATCTCTGACCCTATCCATGTGGTGCTGATAAAAACAGACGCATCAGGGGACACAACTCTTGTCTCATCACATTTTCTGGAATGGAGACCAGTCCTTACGTCTTCCTCTAGTAGGCTTACAACATATCTGGAACTTAAAGGCACAGGTATGAGTAGATATTTAAAGTTTTAAATTCATATTTGATGTTATGAACAAAATTAAAGCTTGCTCGGGGGCCTTTTGGTGAAGTTGTTAAGGTTGCCAACTTTGAATCTATCCTGTTTTCTCGTATTATTCGGGGGTTAAGGACTAATCTTGGTTGCATAATATTTATTAAACATTCTGTTACAGTATTTTTAGCCTGATACACAGAGAAATACCTTATTAACAAAATACAAAGAAAGAAAGATCGTAACTGTCAGCAAAACTAAAGATATTTCTGCTTGTATATACTGACCTTCACCCTCTATGTGAAGCAGGTGCTTTCTCGTATTCTCGTGGAATTTGATTGGTTGTTAAGGCTGGTCGCTATGTAATGATTTTATTCTACATACCAGTTCAAATCATTAGTGCCACACCTAATTAAGTGTTAAATGGCCTAAATCTGTAATCTTAGTGTGTTTTAATAACAGCTTGGCAGGCCATATCAAACTTTAAGGATCATATTGACGCCTCAATGGTACCAAATGATTTTGATTGTTCCAAAAATAGTTTGAACTCCATTTAGTGTTGTTATTTACATAATCTCTCTTATAAATTAAACTTACGTTTATTTATTAGTTATTTATTAGTTATATGAGCATTTAACAATGAATACTACTGTTTTCCGTTGCAGTTGTCAAAAATGAAATGTGTTTAGGACAAACAATGTTTCATTATTGGTTTTAATTGGAGGTCATATCTTTTTTATATAATCTATTCGTGGAACAAATATTTTGAGCTGTATTGTATAAATAGTAGTGTGAGACCGTCATTTGAAGCGTCTTGCGTCAGAGACCCGCTACAGGTTTCTGCAACATGGAAAAAACTAGAAAACTGATGATTTTTGGGGGGAAATTGATAAATTTAATTAAATTTTCTGGATTTTACGATCATTTCCACAGTTTTTTTTGTTTTTTTATCTGTTGTTGCCGCATTTCTTTTATTTTTTAATGGAGATGAAATGCTCTGCTAAATAGACATGTTTTCGGATATCGACGGAAGTCGCGAGCATCGCTTCCATCCGTTTTAATGATTCCACGAGAATACGAGAAACCCCGAGAATAGGAGAAACAGGGATAATGCCTCTTTATCTCTTCAATCAAATCCTGGAATTCCTTCATGTGAGGAAGCTTTTCAATCATTTTACAGAGATTGGTGTTACCACTAAAATGTCTCATTATGTCTGAAATGATACATAAAGGATTACCCAACTTGGGTTTTTCTTCACCAGAAAAAAGTTTATTGGAAGCTGCCATATAATCTATACAGTGTCTGTGTGAACTTCTTAACAATATTAAAAAAAAAACCTCCATTGTAATACTTTTGTATTTCATTAAGCACAGAACACTTTGACGCACAGATATTTTGGTTTATATAAGTAATTAAAATTCAGCTATTTGTAGGTTTTTTTCCCCAATTTTCTTACGGTTGTAACTCAAATTTTTTCTAATTTTAAAGGCATATGTTCTTAAAAAGAAGGTAAATGAATTACTGCTGATTTCAGGATCTGAGAGTAAAGTATCCGCTGGTGTAATAGATATACAGGTGGAATTGTTTCCAAAGACAAAGCAAGCATTGAGTAATGAGGTGATAACTGCTCAGATTCAGCTTGAACGGGGCAGACACGCGGAACAAGAGCGCCTATTTCTTGTATATGCCAAACAATGGTGGAAAGAGTACCTCACAATCAGGGAAATACACAAAGAGAGATTGGTGAAGATATTTGCTCAGGTAGATTATTTAAAGAAAGTTTTTCATGCTCATCAGTTGTTTGACCGTCAGCCAGTTGAACTACTTATCAGTGGTAGGAAAATCAGTTCTACACTTTTATATCCCTTCCCTTTAAGACTGTCATTAGTATCAGATGGTCTCAAATGATTAAAAACTGACAATAGATAATGACCAACTAACCTTATAATGAAACTCAACTATTGGTCAATTTCAAGTATGTGCTCGCATCATCCAATCAGATGCTTTGTTTTTTTCTTTGCTTAATGTTGTATTACTTCAACATGATATGATTTAAATCAATTTTGGTGTTTAAAATCATGAAAAAAAAAGAGAGCGAAAAAAACAACATGTGTATATATGTATATTACTAATATGATGCTTTTCTTAACTACTTTCAAGTCAAAGTTGTTAGTACACAATCCAGATTGATTTGAACAAGACTGTGCATAACCTAAATTTTCAAATCAGTGTATTATACCAAAATGGCAAACGGTAATGTGTGGCTGGGTGGTTAAGGTCGTTGACTTTTAACCACTTGCCTCTCACCTCTGTAGGTTCAAGCTGCAGTAGTGTCTTTAGGTTTCTTCATGTGAGAAAGCTATCCAAATAGCTGACAAATATCAATGATTCTGAGATCTTCCTCAGCCAGTAAAGCTGGAAAGTCACCATATGACCTATAAGATGTTGGTGAAATGTTAAACCCAACCTAATAAAAATAAAATGGCTAGAATATACATAACCCAGATTTTTAATGTAGTGTACTCTGCTATAATGGCTATGCTATTCAACAAATCAAAATTTACTGGGGAAAAAAACTGTTTTAAAAGTAAAACTTCTCCAAAAATAGTGTTCTACAAAAAAAGTTTGAATGTTATTTTATCATCAGTATTGTTTAATTGCTAATCTGCTGTTTCCTTTGTATTTCCTGTAAGTATTTTTATTGAAACTTGATGCATGTATGTTGTAAGTAAAATATGTAATATACAGGATGAAAATGGAAACAACCGTCCAGTTTGCTCATTTGTAAAACCACTTAGAGCTGGAAGACTTCTGGATACTGCTAGAGAGGCTGCGAGGTTTGTTAGTTTAACACATCAGGAAAGAACGCCAACGCTCGGAGGTGGCGGCCGTACGGAGCAGTGGACAACTATGCATGCCTTCCTGTGTAGAAATAAGGGGGTAAAAATATATGTATATACATGTAGTTTGTTGGCAATATATCAGTCTGTCAGTATCAGTTTTGGTATTAATGCCCTGATTAATTGTGAATCAGTCAGTTAAAGGCCCATTATGCCTAAGAAATGCTTTTATTTTTATTTCTCGAAAACTTTTTAAAGATATACTATGCTCATCCATGAGTAAAATATTTTAATCACTGAAATTTATTGAAACCTATCAAATTCTTAGTGAGTATATCTAATTTGAATTAAAGAATGAATAAACTTTGTATGGAAAACTTCTTTCCCCTCATGCAGTCAAAAAAGTTGATACTTAAAAAAACTGCCAGTTTTTTAATGACACTATATATTCATATTGTGACCACCAATACATAGTGTGTAGAGTTTTTAACATAACACATCTACTTTGTGTGAAGTTGAAACATATTATTGGTCTGGACCTACATCAGATGTTAAAAAAAACACAAAAAAGATATTTCCAGTCCTGTTATGTGTTATAAAACACTGTGGAGTTCCTTTAAATTCAGAATGTGTTACCTCAATTAATTTTAATTTATAATGTCATTATTTATTCCGCCAATAAAATATCCATTAGCTTTTTTACTGAGTTTAAATCTGATTTGTTTAGTTTATATAATATCTATATCAGTGATGATTATTATAATATCTCAGAAATATCAATAATTGAATGGGGAATGTTTCATTTTACTCCCCAGAGTGAATTGATGTCTAAGTGATCTTACATTTTACTCCCTAGAGTGAATTGATATCTAGATTATATGGAAATTAATTTATATCCTTACCATAAGCTGAATATGAATTATCATTGAATACATACCTTTGGGAATAATTATGAAAACATATCAATTAATAACAATTTAAGGTTGCACAGCCATCGGTAATAAATGTTTGAAAAAGTGATAGTGTAAGATTGTAAAATGCATGGATGTGATATTAACAAATGAAGTCCAACATTTGAAGGACAAATTAAAAAACACACTTGTTTGAACAGTTTTTCATAAAGTTAAGTTAAGTGTATGCGAGAGAGACTTGTAAGTTCTATACTGTAGTGTTTAGATCTTGCATATATAAAGAGTCATTGGTGGTTATCTCTTGGGGTTAAAATGTTTAGTTTTAAAACTTTCACGTTAATTGGAAAGTGTTATAAAATAATTCATGCATTTTTGTTCTAATATGTTTAGTATTTGGATATTTGTATTTTTATAGGTTGGATCGTCAGTAAAATTTCATCTACTCGGTCCTCTCCAAATTTTTATGTGGATATAAATAAAATTTGCATAATAATGTTGATCAGAAATATTTCCTATGATAATAATTTTGATTAGACATTTTTCCTACCAATCTATCCACAGGAATATTAAGCCTTCATGTACTACATTTTTTCCACCACTATAAAGTCAACATCATTGTGGTCTATTTTTAGCTCACCTGTCACAAAGTGACAGGGTGAGCTTTTGTGATCGCTTTTCGTCCGGCATCCGTCCGTCGTCCGGCCGTCGTCCGTAAACTTTTACTTTAAATGACATCTCCTCATAAACCACTTGGCCAATTTCATCCAAACTTCACAGGAATGTTCCTTTGGTGGTCACCTTTAAAAATTGTTCAAAGAATTTTGATTCCATGCAGAACTCTGGTTGCCATGGCAACCGAAAGATAAAACTTTAAATATCTTCTTTTAAAATAACCCTAAGAGCTAGAGCTTAGATATTTGGCATGAAACATCTTCTAGTGAGTGTCTACCAAGTTTGTTCAAATAAAAGCTCTGGGGTCAAAATTGGCCCCAACCCAGGGGGTCATTGATTTTCCCTATATGCATATAGTAAAAACTTAAAAAATCTTCTTTTAAAAAACCCAAACAGCTACAGCTAAGATATTTAGCATGAAACATGTTCTAATGAGTGTCTACCAAGTTTGTTCAAATAAAAGCCCTGGGGTCAAAATTGGCCCCGCCCCAGGGGGTCATTGATTTTCCCTTTATGCATATAGTAAAAATTTAAAAAATCTACTCTTAAAGAACTCATAGAGCTAGAGCTAAGATATTTAGCATCAAACATGTTCTAATAGGTGTCTACCAAGTTTGTTCAAATAAAAGCCCTGGGGTCAAAACTGGCCCCGCCCCGGAGGTCATTGATTTTCCTTATATGTGTATAGCAAAAACTTAAAAAATCTTTTTTGAAAAAACCCAAATAGCTAGAGTTAAGATATTAAGCATGAAACATCTTCTAGTGAGTGTCTACAAAGTTTGTTCAAATAAAAGACCTGGGGTCAAAATTGGCCCCGCCCCAGGGGTCATTGATTTTCCTGATATGTGTATAGCAAAAACTTAAAAATCTTCTTTGAAATAACCCAAATACCTAGAGTTAAGATATTAAGCATGAAACATCTTCTAGTAAGTGTCTACAAAGTTTGTTCAAATAAAAGCCCTGGGGTCAAAACTGGCCCTGCCCCAGGGGTGTCATTGTTTTTAACTATATGTGTATAGTAAAATCTTAAAAAATCTTCTTTTAAAAAGCCCAATGAGCTAGAGCTTAGATAATTAGCATGAAACATCTTCTTATGGGTGTCTACCAAGTTTGTTCAAATAAAAGCCTTGGGGTCAAAATTGGCCCCACCCCAGGAGGTCGTTGATTTTCCCTATAATTTATGCACATAGTAAAAACTTTAAAAAATCTTCTTTTAAAAAGCCCAATGAGCTAGACGTTTAGCATGAAACATCTTCTTATGGGTGGGGGGGGGGGGGAATGGGCTATATACAGGTGAGCGACCTCAGGGCCATCATGGCCCTCTTGTTTATAACTACAGGATTGTGAGGATCATGCTACCCTGTTGTGCAGTCTGCTGCTAGGTTTCGGACTTGACGCCTATGTTTGTGTTGGGACCAAAGCAAAGGGAGCCGTCCATGCCTGGGTGATGACCATTAGTGTTGATGGGCTAGTTACATTCTGGGAGAGTCTAAATGGTCATAGGTAAGTCAGTATGTCTCATCGGGGAATTATATCTGTAATAATGGTAGAGTCTGGCTGATGTTGCTGTGGAAACATTATTGTTAGCTTTACTTTTAAGAATGGTGGCATTATTCTACACACCCTGGTATCAATGTTGGTGTTACACTTGGTTAAGGTTTTCTATTCATTGGCTGAAAAATGTATTCTCTTAAAAACTTGAATAACCTATGAAGTTTTTTACACCTTTTGTAAATAAATATGCACAGATAAAATTGTTTAAAAGTGGTATTCACTTAAAAGTCGAAAAGGGATATAACTGTTTCTTCAGATATTTATAAATAAATATAACAATATATGTTTTCCATGTACATTTGTATCCTACAAAATTACATCTCTATTTTCAGATATATACATGAACCATTGGACCCTAATGCACCACCAATGGATAAACAACACAGACCAAAATATCCGTACAAAACTATAGGTTGTGTGTTTAATCACCAGTCATTCTATGCCAATAATCAGGTAAACTATTTTGATCATTAGTAAAGGCCCATTATGCCTCAGAAATGCTTTTAATTTTATTTCTCAAAATCATTCTTGTTGTACTTTTCAAATTATATAAATGCAATCATTAGAGGACTGTAATAAATGGAAGGGAAGTGGTGGCTTAGGGGCTTGAATAGTGGGTGCAAACCTTACTATGGTCAAATGTTACCACATATGACATCAGTCCAGGTACAGTTCAGAAAAGTGAAGTGTTTCATTATAAACTTACTGAATATAACTGAAATGTTCTTTTGGTGTTGTTTTTCTCCAAAACTATTGATTTTACAAAAGGACATTAAAGATTTGGCATGTTGTATTGTTTGACTAAATGCTACTTTAACATTATGTTATTAGTATTTCAGTGTTCTGCAACTAAATGTGTTTTCCTTAATTCTTTACCACCACTTTGTATTTCAAAAACAAAAATTGTTGTTTTTTTTTTCCAATTAAACACCACTTTCAGATAATTTTGAGACAAAATTTAGCTGTATTGTCACTAAAAGGCCATTGCTCGTGTATAAGCTGTAATCTAAATTTGAAAGAACAAGTTATAATTCCAGTAAAGCAAACTTGTATGTTTTCTTTATAGCTTTAAGTCTGACATTTCAAGAATTGTTCATGGTTGCCTAGTATAGATGAATATGATATGTTTCTTTACATTAATTTTCAGCCAACAGATAATGTAGCAGTTTGCCAATTTCACCTACGTGACGAAGCACGCTGGAAGTCCATGTCACATGATGCTATCATGTCTGTTTGCGGGTCGTCCAGTACCCCATTATGGCCCCAGTTTCCCCCACTGTGTGCCCCATCAATAGATCCCTCCTTGGCCAGTAATGATTTAGAACAACAACTTAGAATACTTGTTACAGAACATAGAAGGGTAAATGAAAATTTATCTTACTTATTCTCTTTAACCCTTACCATGCTAAATACAGTTCAACCTCTGAAAATGATGGCGTGGCTGTGTGGTAATCGTGTCGTACTAGTTATCTAGTTGCTGACTGTGTGGGTCATGGGCAAGCTGTTGTTTTTACTTGAGCAAAAACCTTTACATTTATTGCTTCAAGGAACGGATTCAAGTGTGTTTTAATAAGGTTATAGCCTCCAACACAATGAAATGAACATAAATTTGTATAAACTAAACCTCTGGAGAGCAACACCAGTTAGAACGAAAGTTTTTTGTTGATGCTGAGAGGTTTAATCAAATTGTAAATTCTTATTCTGCAAAAAAAATGGAACTGGAACTGTTGCCATTAAGAGATAAATGTACTATATAAGTGCTCTCTAGAGGCTGTACTTGTCATAAACGGACTTGTCTTTCATTCAATCTGGTCAAGATCATTCATCAATTAGAGGTAAATTTTCAATATAATATACACCGAGTGAATAGCAAACAATGCAGACATGATCAGGCAGCACAGATATACTGGCTGATCTTGGTCTGCATTGTTCACATTAATAGAATTATTTGCCGCCAGTAGGCTACAGGATGATATGATGCTTTGGAATTATTTGTCACAGTTCAGAACTGTTCACTATTTAGGGGAGAAGATGTGTAAGAGCTCAGAAAGCTCGATCACTAGACCTGCGATATGGTATTCCGAGGGTCCAGGGTTTGAGTCCCGGTCAGGCTGCACATTTTTCTCATACTGTGACATATTGTTATTATATTATTGTAACAAATACATGTTTATGTTTATATTTGTTTGTATGGCAGGACATGGGACTAACAACAATGTGGGATGACCAGCTTAGTTATCTCCTCACACCATCTCTAGCTGCATATGAGACTGAAAGAACTACAGGTTGGTTCTCACTCTTTATACATATTACATTTTTCTTTTTTGTTAAAATTGCCTGTGAAGTTAAATTTTAAAATTATGAATTGTATCAACAGGAAACTTGGAATAATTATGTATGATGAAGATCAGGTTTAAAACAAGGGACATAATTCTGAAAGAAATCTTTTTGGAGTAAAATTTCTTTTAAACAAGAATTTTGGACAAATTACCAATTAATAAGTAGGTTTATTTTAACATGAAACATGGAACTCTTAATAACAGTTGTTCAATGCTCATTATCCTTAAAATAATATTTTTTAGGAGTTATGCCCCTTTTTAACGTAGAATATTTATGAAAATTTGTTTTTAAACAGACAAACATTAATACCACATACTGTACAGTGCTGTTGTAATCAAATTTTTATCTAAAATTTTCAATTGAGTCATAGTTTATAATTGAACCATGGGTTATTATTGAATCAGGCATATTGATTATAAATGTTATTTTTTGCTCAACTTTTCAGAGAAAGTAATTAGGATGAAATATTGTTATAACCCTCATGTGGACTTTGGTAAACCTTTGTGTTAAGGTTCATTTTCTCAGAAAATATGAAAGTAGTTCACTTCAAACTTGGTATACATGTTTCTTGTCATAAAAGGATGCCATTTCAGAAGAGCAGAATAACCTAAAATTATGCCCTTTCTTCTATTTTGCTTTTTGTTTAACTGAAAAGTGGAACATGCTGTCCGTGGACAGGTATTATTTTATTTATAAAGAAACAGAATGTACATAAACTCTTGTACAAGCTTCATGTGTAAAAAGTTTGTTTTTTTCTTTATGTGCAGGTTTGACTCCAGGAAACGAGGAATTTCAAGACTCAATAAAGCACGCAGTACCAGATGGTCATACATTTAAGGGATATCCTATCCAGTTCTCACACAGAAATGCTCGCAAAGCTTTTGCCACCTGTCTTAGGTAAGGGGAAAAAATAAATCTTCCCTGTTTCTGTTATGTGCCCTTTTCCTTCACCTCACCTAAATCGTCCAAAAAAGTAGGATAGAATAATAGATTTGTAAAGAAAGGTATTCAGATGGAAAATTTACTCATAATTCACAATTTGGAAACAGGTAAGTTAGTAACAACTTTATTTAATGAGGCAAACACATTCGGTTTCCCAATCTTCCATGTGGGCCTCACAGGAACTTGATGTTCTGTTGTTTTCAATAAATTAGTGAATTATTATAATTAGGGGCTTCCATGGGTAAAGGATGTTTACATGTAATCACTTGCCCCTCACAGCTGTGGGTTTGAATTTCATCATGGATTTTGGACCCTCATGTGAGTAAGCTATTGAGCTAGCTTTAAGAAAGTCCTTTTGTTTCTTTTGCATGTAAAATCAAAATTTATTTCATATACCAACACAAGCAGTTGTATTTTTACTTGTGACTATGCCATTTATAAAAATATTGCACATGGTGTTCTGTTTGTGAAATCTATTTGATCTTACATCCATGTGAAATCTATTTTGATCTTACATCCAATATAAACAATTTCCAAATGAAAAAAATAAAGTAGATTTATTTTGGATACAAAGTAATTTATAACTTTTCAGCAGCTGTGTTTACAGATTATATATAAACATTAGATTTGTCCAATGAGAATTGCCGTTACAACCATTATGCATTAATTGTTTGAATTATATAGTTTTATTCAGAGGTGACCTTAAGCATAGGTTTTTCTGTATCCTAATTTTCTAATGTGTCTTAATGGGAAGTGAATATTTCTGACTTGTAATTTTATCTTTTATACCATCTTTTATGTATATAATTAGAAATTGTGAATATGTCTGATACTAAATACATTTTGTCCAGACAAAAATGATACAGGTCTATTGACATTTAATCTGAATTAATTTTTTGCAGACAATTTTCCATCAGTTTCTAAGTTATCATGATTTTATCCATTTGTTGAACTTTTGTTGAGGTTTTGACAGTTGTGGACTTGCTTTGCTTTGAATTTTCAACATTTCATTATTGAAATTCTAATACTAAACAGCTTTTAAAAAGAATGCGGACGTGCAGGCTGGTCTGGATCCATGCTGGTCGCAAATCCATTATGTTGGTTTTGTCGTGACATGGCTCAATTTAGTCCACTCAAAATGCTCAGTTGTTCAGGCTAGCCTGATTATATTTGTGACATAGCCTCTTACCTCTAACCCTTAACCTGCTATAACAGAAAGTGACAAGCCTTTGCAACCAGTATAGAGTCCGGCTAGCCTCACATTCCTTCAGTCTGACCAGGCTCTATACTGTTTAAAGCTCAATCTTTTTGTACATCTGTATTTTGATACTGAAATCCCATAATCTTTTAATGGACTGTTCCAAATTCAAAGCAGAAGCAAAGAGGAACATCTTCAAGGGGGGGGGGGGGTCATTTCAAAGAAGGGGTAAATCCATCATAAAAAATTATCAGGTTAAGAGATAGAGCTTAAACAGTTCAAAATAGAGAAACATATCAGCAGTCTATTTTAATTTCCCTGGGCATATAGTAATTGAACTGTCTGTCTGCATCACCGAATAGGGATATGGAGTCATTTAACCGGGGCATTTGTGTTGATCAAACTAGTTCTTGTTTCTAAATGAACATAATTCTCATTAACTTAATCAGTTCTTACCTCAAGGTAATAGACTTTTACAGGATATAGTTAATTATTTTTAAGTATAAGATATCAAACAGAAAGGTTATGTTTCCCCAAGTTATCATCAGATAGCAGAATCTTGTCATTGTATTCTTGTTGTGCCAGGATTTACTTACTTAATAATTTATTCATTTCAGATTTCATGAATTAAAACATCCAGGGGGGGGGGGGGGTGTTATTTTTAGCTCACCTGTCACAAAGTGACAGGGTGAGCTTTTGTGATTGCTTTTCATCCAGTGTCCGTCCGTCAATCCTTCGTCCGTAAACTTTTACTTTAAATGACATCTCCTCATAAACCACTAAGCCAATTTCATCCAAACTTCACAGGAATGTTCCTTTGGTAGTCACCTTTAAAAATTGTTCAAAGAATTTAATTCCATGCAGAACTCTGGTTGCCATGGCAACCGAAAGAAAAAACTTTAAATATCTTCTTTTAAAAAACCATAAGAGCTATGGCTAAGATATTTAGCATCAAACATGTTCTAATAAGTGTCTACCAAGTTTATTAAAATAAATGCCCTGGGGTCAAAATTGGCCCCACCCCGGGGGTTCATTGATTTTCCCTATATGCATATTGTAAAAACTTAAAAAATCTTCTTTTAAAAAACCAAAAGAGCTAGAGCTAAGATTTTTAGCATGCAACATTTTCTAATAAGTGTCTAACAAGTTTGTTCAAATAAAAGACCTGGGGTAAAAATTGGCCCCTCCCCGGGGGGGTCATTGATTTTCCCTATATGCATATAGTAAAAACTTAAAAAATCTTCTTTTAAAGAACTCAAAGAGCTATGGCTAAGATATTTAGCATCAAACATGTTCTAATAGGTGTCTACCAAGTTTGACAAATAAAAGCCCTGGGGCCAAAATTGGCCCGCCCCAAGGGGGTCATTGATTTTCCCTATATGCATATAGTAAAATCTTAAAAAATCTGCTTTTAAAGAACCAAAAGAGTTAAAGCTAAGATATTTAGCATGAAACATGTTCCAATAAGTGTCTACCAAGTTTGTTCAAATAAAAGCCCTGGGGTCAAAATTGACCCCACCCCAGGGGGTCATTGATTTTCCCTATATGCATATAGTAAAAACTTAAGAAATCTTCTTTTAAAGAACCAAAAGAGCTAGAGCTAAGATTTTTAGCATGAAACATGTTCTAATAGGTGTCTACTAAGTTTGTTCAAATAAAAGCCCAGGGGTCAAAATTGGCGCAGCCCCGGGGGGTCATTGATTTTCCCTATATGCATATAGTAAAAACTTAAGAAATCTTCTTTTAAAAAACCAAAAGAGCTAGAGCTAAGATTTTTAGCATGCAACATGTTCTAATGGATGTCAACCAAGTTTGTTCAAATAAAAGCCCTGGGGGTCAAAATTGGCCCCGCCCCGGGGGGTCATTGATTTTCCCTATATGCATATAGTAAAAACTTAAAAAAATCTTCTTTTAAAGAACTCAAAGAGCTATGGCTAAGATATTGAGCATCAAACATGTTCTAATAAGTGTCTTCCAATTTTGTTCAAATAAAAGCCCTGGGGTCAAAATTGGCCCCTCCCCGGGGGATCATTGATTTTCCCTATATGCATATAGTAAAAACTTAAAAAATCTTCTTTTAAAGAACTCAAAGAGCTATGGCTAAGATTTTTGGCATCTAACATGTTCTAATAGGTGTCTACCAAGTTTGATCAAATAAAAGCCCTGGGGTCAAAATTGGCACCGCCCCGGGGGTCATTGATTTTCCTTATATGTGTCTAGCAAAAACTTAAAAAATCTTCTTTGAAAAAACCCAAATAGCTAGAGTTTAGATATTAAGCATGAAACATCTTCTAGTAAGTGTCTACAAAGTTTGTTCAAATAAAAGCCCTGGGGTCAAAACTGCCCGGCCCCAGGGGTATCATTGTTTTTAACTATATGTGTATAGTAAAAACTTACAAAAAAAATCTTCTTTCAATAAAGTCCAATGAGCTAGAGCTTAGATGTTTAGCATGAAACATTTTCTTATGGATGTCTACCGAGTTTGTGCAAATAAAAAGCCCTTGGGTTAAATTGGCCCTGCAACGTTTGGGGGGGGGGGGGGGGGTGCGGGTTGGGGGCCTATATACAGGTGAGCGACCTTAGGGCCATCATGGCCCTCTTGTTTTGTTTTTTTTGGGGATATCCTTTCAGTACACTTTCCACCCAGTCAATGACCTTACCCACTCAGCCACAGGCACTCCTTCCCTTGACTTGATTCTATAAATAATTCAACAATTTTGCAAAAATACAAAATCACCTTATATCAGTAATACATTTTCTTGTACATGTATTTCTCAGTAATATATGTTTGATTATGTTTTCAGATCTCCAGTGTGTGAAGAAATTATTCATTGTAGAGGAGATCATGTAAGGTTGGGTGTACGGGTTCGAGTCTATCCATATCCTGAATCAGCTTGCGCCACATGGATTATGTTTGCATGCAAATACAAGTCTATCATATGAACATTAACACCTTGATTGTGAACATGATATGTTAAACGACGCCTTAATTGTGAACATGATATCTGTAAGGCCTTTATTGTGAACATTATATTTTTTTACGTGTTTAATGTGAACATGATATGTTCAACAATTTTTTTGAGAACATTTGTAAAATTATGTTCACTGATATTAACTAATAACCTAATGAGTTTGTAAAATAGATTTGCTCTGGCTAGAATTTGTAACAGTCCATTTGAAGTTGAAAGGAACTCCAGTATAAAGGACCAATTTTTGACTTTTGTAATAGAAAAGAGGCTGGTCAAACAGTATGGATGTTCAGGTTGGTGCCAGAAGCTAATTAATTTAGCTTGGCAAGTTAAAGGTTAAGTTGCAAGATATGAACAAAGTTGTCCATAATGAAACTGTGATCTGTAGTTTTGATATATAATTTTTTTGTTTTCTTTTATTTTGTTTGTGGGTACGGGAAGCCCTGCTGTACTGGAATCTCTATATTTGTATAACATAAATTATTTTATATGGACATATAATGAATACTGTATCGTTTCAAGGGATTTAGAGCACCAGTTAAGGGCACTCCGCCAAGGTTTTCTAAAATGCAAGACTAGAAATAGTTGTAAAAATGTTGTAGAAGCAGATATGACAATAAAATCACATATAGTAAACTTGGAAATAATAACATGAAGTGAACATGAAATAATTCCATAAAGTGAACTTGTAATAATTCAATCAAGTGAACATGTAATAATTCCATAAAGTGAACATGTAATGATTTTATAAAGTGAACATGAAATAATTCCATAAAGTGAACTTGTAATAATTCAATAAAATGAACATGTAATAATTCCATAAAGTGAACATGTAATGATTTCATAAAATGAACATGTAATAATTCCATAAAGTGAACATGTAATAATTCCATAAAGTGAACATGTAATGATTCCATAAAGTGAACATGTAATGATTCCATAAAGTGAACATGTAATGATTCCATAAAGTGAACATGTAATGATTCCATGAAGTGAACATGTAATGATTTTATAAAGTGAACATGAAATAATTCCATAAAGTGAACTTGTAATAATTCAATAAAGTGAACATGTAATAATTCCATAAAGTTAACATGTAATGATTTCATAAAGTGAACATGTAATAATTCCATAAAGTGAACTTGTAATAATTCCATAAAGTGAACATGTAATGATTCCATATAGTGAACATGTAATGATTCCATAAAGTGAACTTGTAATAATTCCATAAAGTGAACATGTAATAATTCCATAAAGTGAACTTGTAATAATTCCATAAAGTGAACATGTAATGATTCCATATAGTGAACATGTAATGATTCCATAAAGTGAACATGTAATAATTCCATAAAGTGAACATGTAATAATTCCATGAAGTGAACATGTAATGATTTAGGAAGCGTTTGTATAAACATGAGGAGGTGTTTGTATGTACATGAAATTGGTTGTATAAAGTTTATATTTTTTGTATGTTTAAACATAGAGTGGAGATGATGTAAACATGAAATTATGATTAGTTAAAGGATTTTTAAATGTTTATATTTAAGAAGTGAACATGAAATGTTTGTGTAAACATAGGGCAATAAAGTGTATATATATTCTTAGAGTGAACATGATATGTTTGTAAAAACATAGTTAAAGGTTCATTATGTCTCGGAAACAAATACAATATTACTTCTTTAAAAAGAGCAAATAGAGTTTTATAATGTTGAATAATGGTTAGATGCTTGTCACCTCAAGAAAGTAGCACTAAAATGAAAAAAATAGTTGTCATAAAAGTAGCAAAATACAAACAAAGTAGTATTTTGACTTCCATACAAAATAGTGAATCACAATAAATGTACTTATTGTCAAGAAGCAACAGAAGAGATAGTTAAGGGAATTGCCCAATGAGTAACTGTTTGTTCATTATTAACTTAGACCAAAGTTTAAAAGCTTTTTGAAAAATAAAAACTTTTTTTGAGGCATAATGGGCCTTTAAACTTGGAACAGGTAAACATCATTGTGCTAATAGACTTTGTTATTACAACTGTTGTACAAAAATGTACTCTTATTCAGAAATAATAGTACAGTATTCTAGAATGTTTGTTGTACTTTGCTGAATGAAGATTATAATATATGTTGACCTTTTTGTACCAAATATAAGTGTGATATTAAGTCGTTTGTACTTGTAAGTGTAATATATTAACATAAAAATATTCTATGCAAAGTGCATGAAATTTGATGTGATATATACATGTATATAACAGTGGTTAGAAAATTAGTGAACCTAGTCACTCTAAGAAAACATTCGATAGTTATATTTTTGTTATACCTTTTTTACTCCATATGTAGAGCTCTCAATGTTTATTAAGGGAGCATGAAATTGTAAACTTGTACTGAAAATAGAAAAAATATTGATAGCTGTTTTATTATGATTAAATATGAAAAACGAGATTTTTACTGAATTCTTTTACTCTTTTTTTTTATCACCAAGATAGAGGTATTAGCAGATAAGTGGTCAAGGACACCAAATCTCAAACCACTTGCCCCACACCTCTGTGGGGGTCGAATCTTGAAAGGGATTTTGAGGTCTTTCATATGGAAAAGGTATCCAGCTATTTGAGTGTAGGTCATCACTTGGACACATACTTTGATAGATTTTCCATACTTTTAATTCGGAACAGTACATTTCATGAGTGTTTGAGGAGTGTTTATGAGATGTAATGGACATTGCAACATTTCTCATGACCTTACACCAAGTGAACAAGGATTCAATCTTCAACACTAAAAGTGAAGCAAACAGTGGTCCCGAAGGATTAAAAAAATCATACAACACTGAAATGAAATGTTTATCAACAACCCCTTGTAAGATATACAACCATATATCAATATTTGGAGCATCTTAGATGACAAAAGTCTTGATATTTCCACATGATTTATTGTGTTTACTTTGTTTAATTTGATTTCAGCTCGAGTTTTAGATCAATTGTAAATTTTAGATAAATTTAGATAAAACGCATTTAATGGAGTTCATGTTAAATATATAACATTTATTGAAAATTTAAGCTAGTAGTATTTCATTTCCACTGTGAAATTTCATTGAAGACCCAAAATTTCATTTTTTAGCTCCGGTGGCCATTTTGTGCAGCAAAGCGGAACATGCTGGCAATTTGCACAACTAGGGTTGGTACTGATTGATCCTGTGAAGTTTGGTTGAAATCCCTCATGGGTTCTACCTGTGAAAACTAGACAAGCTTGATTCCGACAGACAGACGGTGAAGGCAAAAACAATATGTCTGCCAAAATTTTTTTGAGGCATAATATCCTAGCATTTACTTTATTATAATTTATAGACAGGATATATGGCACTTTTAAAGAAGACAATAAGAGATTTACTCGAGATAATTTTATTTCCACATAAATGTATGATCCAGTTTTGGGCAGCATACATACAGACTGCAAATACAACAAAGTGTCCAGAATAATAATAAAAGCTCCAAGATTTAACATTGTTTGCCCTAAAACTATAGATAAATCATTGCTAGTGGAGAACAAAATTTCCTAATTTAATAAACAAACAAATTGACAAAAACGCATATGATTTTTACAAAGTATGCAATAACTCAAGAGAACAGCTGTTCAGAAAAAAAATATGATAAATCATTAAATTTAAATTAATATATTTATTTGCTTAACCAGCACTTGCATTGATTTAAATTCAAAGTTTCAAGAAAAAAACATAATATTATCAAAAGTGATTCTTTTGTTATTTATTTTTTCTCAAACATTGAAATAAAATTCTCCAACTGAATTTTCTTTGTACATTTATTCTACCATGTTCTGTTCTGTCATGTTCATGAATTTAGTGTTACTTTCCTTGTTAAAAAAAATACCTTGCCACTTCTATAAAATAATCATTTTCCATTATGACAGACAAAATATTACTTTTACATGTATATTCGGGGTAAGTGAATTACATTTCCATTATAACAATGGATTATCTCTACTTCTAGGACAAAACCTGGCCAGATCGTTGGCCGATAAGTCATGAGAAATCATCAACTTAATAATTCATATGAGAATATATAAAAAACAAATCATAAAAATGAAAAGAATGTCATCCCTCATTACCATGACAACCAAGCACAGGCTTAAAAATGTTGCTATGGTTTTCACATATATGTTTTTTACTTAAAGTATTTGCATTTGTAAAATATCAACAAAAAAAACCATTAAGATGAATAGGTTATTTTTAAGAAGATTTTCTGTTTTGAATTTTGCTATTATAATTGCTGCCATACACTTATTTTTTTGGCCAAATATTTCTAAAATTCAACTTAATGGTGGATTTTTTTTTATTACCAGTTATAAAAAAACAAACAAGTTCTTAATTTTAAAAAAGATGATATTTGTGTGATGAACACTTTCACAATGTACGTGAATATATCTATACAAAAACTGTTAATGATAATAGCTATTTTATGCATGTTTAAAGAAAATTACAATATTAGTTCACCATTTAATAATTTTTTAAAAACAACAAACAGTTTAAGAGAGATGACATTCTAACAAATTTACACATTCAGAATCTTCGTGCAAAACAAATACTAATATCAAATAAAATATGCGTATAATCAAATACATTTTACGTGTAAGATAGGCGTTCCTTTTGATTTTTGATGATAATTAAAACATTATACCAGTCTGAATGATTCCAAGATTTGTAAAGTAAAGTCTGAGACCAGTCTGATATATAATGTATTCCTTTTTTAATAGTGAACATTTGTTTCTTAAAAATAGAGCCTTTTAATTAAAAATAAAATCAATGACTCTTAAACTTCAAAATAACCAATCAGTGACTTTTACATTTCAAAATGTTCAAAATAACCAATCAGTGACTCTTACATTTCAAAATGTTCAAAATAACCAATCAGTGACTCTTACATTTCAAAATGTTCAAAATAACCAATCAGTGACTCTTACATTTCAAAATGTTCAAAATAACCAATCAGTGACTCTTACATTTCAAAATGTTCAAAACAACCAATCAATAACTCAAATTCAAAAGAACCAATTGGTGTGTCCTACAATTAACCAATCAGTGACTCTTTAATTTTAGAATAGCGAATCAGATTTTTGTGTTTCATGACTGGTCTTGAACCCCCCTCTACAGCTTCGAGACTGATTCTTAAGTTTCAGTAGACTTGTTAAGAAGTAGATCTATTATACACAGCAATTACTAAATTACATAGAAAAAAAAGTATGCTTTATGAAGGACCATACTGTTGTTCTGTAAATCACCTCTTGTGTCTGTTGTGTATGAAATGCTTAACCAAACAAATATATACAAAATATCTTAAAAAGCATTTTAAAATTTCAAAATAATATGAGCCGAGCCATGACGAAACCAACATAATGGGTTTGCAACCAGCATGGATCCAGACCAGCCTGCGCATCCGTGCAGTCTGATCAGGATCCATGCTGTTCGCTTACAAACCCTATAGCAAGTAGAGAAACTGATAGCGAACAGCGTGGATCCTGATCAGACTGAGGGGATGCGCAGGCTGGTCTGAATCCATGCTGGCCGCAAACCCATTATGTTGGTTGTGTCGTGACACGGCTAAATTATGTTTTCATTCTAACTTCACTAGTAAGTAATACTGGGAACTACTAACAAATAAAATTTCAAAAGCTTCAACAAGATAATTTAAGCATATAGACCTATACTTTCTTAGGTGTAATAACTGCCTGCAGTCATTTTGTTTATAAAATATTATATGAAAAACAAAAATTGATTATAACATTTTTCTACCGTATCCCAAAACCCGAAGTCTTTTGCAAAAAATATTGTGTATAATTTTTAAAAGCAAATAAAAAATTAATAATAAAAATAATGTGAATACACAATGCATGTTTACCCTAATTTATGATAAAGCTTAGAGAAATGAAATTGTTTCTTTTAAATGTCTTAACTATGTGACGTATATTTGTACAGAATTCCTTACAATCTTGCATTTTGTATAGAAGAAATATGGTAATAAAAATACTTCCCAGCAGTTTCATTAAAATTTGATTTTTTCTTTAAGTAGATCTAACTGGTCAAGAAGTAAGGCACAATGCAAAAAAAAGTTAAAATTTAATTGCTTTAAAACATTAAAGTGAACAAATTGACTTATTTCCTTTCTTAAGATTTTTAGACAATAAAATTGGAGACGAGGTGAGTTATTTAAAACTGTATGTAAATATTTATGTAAAAGTATCAAGATAAAACTTTGTCCTAAAGGTCTATCTCATTTTAGTTTAAGATAAGCTTTGGGCTATAATTCTTTGCTAAAAGTTCAACTCAATTTAGTAAATGTCAAGTTAGAAGTAACCAACTTCAACTCTAAGGGTTTTTATCGTTTTGAAAAACAATCTTTGTTAAAAATCTTTACCTCAGTTTCGATTAAAATAAGCTTTTGGCTTACATTTAAACTCACTTTAATTGCAGCTTAGCTTTGGTCTTTTTTTTTATCGAAAATGAAAAATAACAAAAATACACCAACAAAAAAAAAAAAAAAAAAAAAATCAATATTGAGTCTACAAATAAAAATTCAACTGTCATTTATTTAAGCAATGTTTACCGTATTTCTTAGAGAAATGAAATGCTTATGTTTGAGACTATATTGTGAAATCCTATACACTTGAGTAACTGACTGGGAGGGGTAATAAACTTTTATACTTGTAAATAATTTTATCCCTACATGATCTTTGAAATTTTCAAAGAACTTGCAATTGTAATGGAACCATAAACAATTTTTCACTAGTATTAAATAAACTTTCTGGATTGATCAATTTCTAATCTTTGAATGAAGCAATTTCATTGGTTAATAAAATCTTGATCTTAATAAGAACCAGCCAATCAGATTCTGGCATAATTAGACTGCGTTTCTTATAATTTATTTTCCTTCCAAAGACTGGTACACTCACTTAAAAAAAAAAAGTAGTTCGTTAAAAGTTTCGTTTGTTGATAAAAAAAAAATGCAACTGGTCTGGAAAAGTTGACAATATAAAATAATCATAAAATCACCTGTATATATAAGAAAACGGGAATTTATCACAAGTCATAAGAAGCAATATATACAAAGCTTTTACAACAATTAAACAAAATAATAGTAATAATTAAAAGAAAAATCACTTACACTATAACATTTATACCGGCATCGACAATACTATTAGCTCAATGAATTTCACAAACATGTATAGACATTACAAAGAAAAAATAACATAACAAATACGTTGTCTTAAAGGGGCATGCCTCCATTACTGATTACTAAAACAAAGAAAAAATATGTTAATTTTCCTATTTTAGAGTGGAATCATTCTTTCATATTATTCAATATCTAAACATTTATAAAATATTTGTGATTGTTTTATTTTCTTACTAATGAGAAATGCAATTTTTTCTATTATGTTATAAGCAGACTAGCATATTTATTTGTCAAAAATATTACTTTGTTTAAATTTATCTTTAATTACTATTTTCATTACTTTTCATAATTTGTTTTAACTAATAATAGAGGAATGGCCCTTTAAAGTAAGTGGGAGTTATCTTAGGTGGGCACACTGGTTTCAGATTTCTTTTCACATTTTTATGGCATTAGAGTGTTTTGTTCTTGAAGTCATATAAAGTTAAATAAGTGACAACATTACTAATTTCGACTGAAAAAATCATTATTACAGAGAAAAACACACCACAAGTCCCATTTCTCTCAATTTTTTGTCAAGAATTATTAAAATTTTCCAATTTTCTATTTGTCCATACTTAATTTTTCACCAAACAAACTGAACTGTTTCATCAGAAATTAAAAAGGACACAATTTCTGTTGATCATAGAGCTAGGGAAGGTTAACAACTACATAGACCTTCCAAAACTCCTAGAGGTAGTCCGAGAACATTCTTACCAGGAAAAACAATAATCCTGTTTTCTTATTTTTACACACAGTGTTACAGGGGCAGGTGTTTGAAACACGGCCAACATGGCCTTTTACCGGTAGTCTATGAGATCATTTAAAGACTTATATCACTAATACTCTAAGCATTCCATGTAACAAAACCTTAACATGCTGAATTTCTTAAATGACTTGTCCAATTTCCATTTTAGAACAGTCAATTTTCAATGTTAGGGGATATCAAGGTGAGAATTTGAAGTTGGCCAGCCAACAGTATAGAGCCTGGTCAGACATCACAGATGTGCAGGCTGGCCTGGCTCTATACTGGTGGCAAAGATTAATCACTTTCAACTTCAATAGGGTAAATGTTAATTTCAGTCCTTACAAAGTTATTTCCCCATTTAGGAAAAAAATGACTAAATTAATTATATCTGTTTTATATAGTTCCCATTAAACATATTTCTTGGTCATTATTATGTTAAGAATTTACTTCATAATTGACAAAATCTATAATGTAACCAAATACTAACATGTTTCAACAGAAATTGGCAGGGTCTGTTTTGATTAATTACCCCATAATAGTAAATACATCAAAATTGCTTTGAAAAAAATGGGATTTCTTCAAAAAAAAAAAAAATGATGAAAAATGCTTTAGTGAAAATTGAGTGTTACACTATCCAAGCAAATTCTATCATCTATAAAGCTCTAGCTTCAAACATAATGTAACAAAATATATAAAGGATTGCACTACAATGCTGCTTACCCTTTTAGATGACCCCATCCACCCCATTATTTCCAAAATGGACTAATCTTAATCCAATATGGTAATCATTAACATACAGAAACAGGGGTGTCAGGATTCATTTTTGAAAAAAATAGGCTAGGAACCCCTCATTTCTATAATTGGCTCAACTTGAAATAAAAATATCAAAATATGAAAAACAGGGGTTTCAGGAATTTGAGCTGAAAGTATAGTATATATTTCTGCAAGAAAAAGAAGGTAAAACTCCCCTTCATTTCAATAATGAATTCTTCTCTTAATCAATAATAGAATCGTCAATAATGAGGTACAGGGGTGTCAGGACTGTCTGATTCTATCATGACTGTACGATTAATTCTCTTTTTCACTTCATGGAAAGCCCATTATGAACTATAAATAGATTTTAAGATACAAGCCTTAAATGCTCAGGCAAACATCTGTGGGACTGGAAACCAATATTTGACACATATGGGGAATTACATGAAAACATAGGTCTATTAAAAATACATGACATATGATAGGCACTGAAAATTGGGTGTGGTCATGAATATATACAATGCAAAGTTACAGGTGACTTATATTTTAACACAAGATGCATCGGGATATAGAAAAAGATTTTATCCCATGCCATAACATTTTATTATAATGTACCATCTAAAATGCCTTGTTGTTTTGTTGTTGTTTATTTGTTCTAATTAACAATAACTGGAAAACATTTGAATTTTATTTTATTTTATTTTAAATTGCAAATTTAAGGTCCCGTAGACCAATTTTTTTTCACCAAAATAGTTAATTGTGCCGAGCTATGACAATTTTATAGATATATTTTTTTAACATATCTATTGTTTTTATTATTAGTGAAATATTTGGATTTTCATTAACCTAATTTCTGTCCTTAAGTAATTCCTTAAATTGGACAACAAAAAAATCCTTTTCAAAAAATATAAAATTAAGTCTTTGTCATATAGCCTTAAAAAATCCCAAAAGACCTACCTATTTCTTTAATGCATTTACTTATATCACCTTCAGATTTGAATACATCTTGAGGGGTTTACTAAACATTATATTTCTATATGCCTTGAAGGAACAAGTTATGGCAATATTGAGATGACTCCTATGATTTTTTTTTTAAATTATCAACTACCAGAAAGTACAATTTATGATTAACCATCCTTATTTCTGTAAGAAGCCTTTTTTAAAACTAACTACAGTTTAACAACAAACTATCTATAGTACAGTTTGATTCTCATTTTTGAATGTTGAACAGATCTTGATAAAAACTACGTAAAACTTAATACATGTATGACATGACCTTGTGTTTCGATGAGACATCGTAAATGGATGAAAAAAATGGTACAAAATGTAAAGATATATACATGTAGATGAAAGAAAATATACATGTATAAAAACGTGACTGTTCTCAAAATCAGACCAATCAACATACAAGAGTACCATGTACATGAAAGTGAAGTTAACACTGTTTTCATTTTCTTTAAAAAAAAAAACGAAAAGAAAAATACTAAAGGAATTTTAAACAACAACCAACATTGTAATAAAACTTATAGCTCAGCACCCAGAGAGAAAAACAACAACAACAACAACATTTTGCTCATTCATAACACAAATTATCAATTATCACTTTATTATGTATAGCCTTAAAGCAAGTATACTGTAAGTAAATATATAAACGAAATACAAAACAAATACAAAATGAACCAAACTACAACAACAAAAACAGATTTTTTCATAAAAATGAATGTCTTGTCTTGTTAAGTAATATTACACTATCCCATTAAACTTCTTGATTAAGAACCGTTCCTTAACAAACATGGCATGAAAATCTATTTACAATTTCTCATTTTTTTTGTCATATGATCAACTCGTGATTTATTTATCATAAAAGCATCATCATCACTTCTCAAATGAACATTTTGTATGTCTAAAACAATTAATCTTTAATTAATACTGAAACATTTGCAAGAAGAATTTATTACTACTAAAATATTTTCAATAGTATTTTGTAACTATTAAAACATTTCAATAGCATTTCAAGACTTCAGAAACATTTTCAACAGTATAAACATTTTCATTAGTATTTTACGACTATTGAAACATTTTCAATAGCATATTTTGACTAATGAAGAATTTCAATAGCATAAACATATTCATTAGAATTCTGTAAATATTGAAATAGCATAACATTTTTACACTATATGTACTTAAACATTTTCAACAGCATTTCAATATGAATCATTTTCAATAGCATTAACATTTTCAATAGCATTTTGTAACTTACGGAACGTTTATATCAGTATTGTAATAATGTGTTTTAGATAAATATTTAAATTATAGCTGCTATACATTTTGAAGGCTTTGAGAAATGACTGAGAAAACCTATAAATATCTAAAAAGAAATTGATTAAAATATATAAAAAAGAAAAGTCAAATCTAAAATTCATATTTAAAGTATTTTTGGTAACTTTTGGTAGCAAAACCTGATTACAAACAAAGTGGGGGGGTATTTTAAACATACTAACAAAACTAACAATAATAATAATAATTTATAAAATTAATTAATAAAATGATGGCACTGACTACTGAAAAAAAAATCGAATACATTAAAAAACAAAAAACAAAAAAAAATCGTTTAAGAATGCGTATCCAGATTCTTGTAAAATATGAAACAAGACGTAAATATCATAAGTAGGGTACAAATTTCACCATAAGTATGGTACAAATTCACTTTGACCCATATAATTCCACAAGATTTAAATTGTTAAATTTCCATTTTGGAGGAACCATTATCTTTTATAAACCCTTAACACCCTAGATATCATAAATGGACAAGTCCATTTATGAATCTTGGCAAAAACTTTAATAATTTTTAGCAAAAATCTAAAATTATATACAGATTGAAATAAGTAACAGTGCAGACACAAATTTTTTAGCAGCTAATCTTTGTTTACACTGGTAGCATGGGTAGTTAAAGTTGCTTCCAGCTTGCTTAGAGTTAATGTATATCAGCTAAGTGTTAATGTATAACTCATTTGCTCTTTTAATTATTTTAAATTAATTTTCAATATTCTTCGGGTTTTTTTATATAACTTTAAAACATTCTTCATTATTATCAATGTAACACTGGTGTATCACTGTTCACACTATAGGCGGCCACAATATCAATATAAAGAGTGTCATTAAACAAATGGCAGTTGTTCTTTTTAAGAAAGGACAAACTTTATTTGACCTGTATTATGGAATGCAGCTTCCCATACATAGTTTGTACATTCTTATATTCAAATTATACATATTCAGCAAGAATTTCATACCTTCAAATATCTGCGATAAAATTGCATAATTATTTTTCTCAAAGATGAGCATAGTATACCTTTAAATATTTAAATGATGATATTTGTTCTTCTCTATTTAAAGTATAATATATTATTCAATATTTTCATACATAATTCCTATCTTCACAATTTCAATATTTTTCACTATTTAAAACATATCATTTATTATTCATTACAAAACTTCTTATATGGGTTCATTTCATTAATGAAAGAGAAAGAAAATATTCCAGACAAAAACTAAAATACTGTTTTTTATTGCACTAAAAACAGTTTAGCAATTCTACTTAAACTGTTAATTCTGAATTTTACATAAAAATCTGCGTAGTCAATCGGTGCGTATTTTTAAATAAAAAAAAAAAAAACAACAAAATACCCAAAAACGTATGAATTAACATCATGGCCTTTTTCAAAACTGTGCAGGTATCAACAAAATCATGAAAAACATGTTTTCTCTTTCAATAATACATGTACTTTGAAACAGAGTATAATCAATTAATTTCTTTCTCTTTGAAACACAATATGCACAATTAAACCAGTCAGATTATCATAAAAAAAAAATAATTTTGAGATTCTATCAACATAAAATTTAAACAAAACTTCAATAAATTAAAACATCTTGATTGAAACACGTGCCTGTCTGCAAAGAAGACTCCTAAATATACTAAATGTACGTTTCAAGCCGCTTTTTACTTGATTTTTACGTGTCACTGAAAGTTAACGTGACTGAATATCGCAATGTTCTACATTTAGACCCGTGGTTGATAGGACATGAAAATAAATAAACTAATACCTGTACAATCTCCTCACGGGAAATTAAAAGTATTCTTGGAACAACCATATCAAAATTTGCATGACTGTATTTAATGGATATTTTATTTTATTTTCCAATAATGCGTGTTTCCATGATAAAAATACATCACCATTATTGCAGTAACTCCAGATGAAGTTCATGCCAAAGTGTAATACTAGATGATAGTGATTATACAATAACGTGATAGCACTTCTGAGAAACTGAATATGATTTGTGTTTGTCTTTCTGGGGTTTTTTTACGCCAATTTTAACACTTTTTTGGTTATATAATATACCTCGGTGGTCAGTCCACCTAACAGGCTTTCTTGTATAACAAATATGTTTTCACAAATTTCTCAGAAAGTGACAGTTTCTCAGAAAGTGACAGACTACTAATCCCACATGATTTCTAAATCAGGGGCGGGAGATAAATGACCATTACATTCAAAGTCTTAATTCAATTATCATAGAGAAATTTCGCCTTGCCTAACAACTGAACCAGTGACACCTGGCCCCCGAGGTTTACAAATCTGATGTTCTCCTTATTGAGTTAAGCGGATACATTTACGTTTATGATGGATAAGAATCAATACCAACATACAATGTAAGGTATTCTGTAAAGCACTGGTAATAATTTTAATGGTGAATTAACATATGAAATTTGAATTTTAACCAATCAGGGAAAACTATGTTCCCAATGCCATATTAATTTTCTGGCAAAATGCCATTTGAAAACTTTACCATTATTTTCCAATTATCATTATACACTAATTCACCTTTTTATTGGTTTATCTTAACTTAAAAGATCCTTAAAAGGACAAACTGTTTTGATTGGTCTATTTTAATAAGAAACAACCAATATTGTGATCCTTCTAAAGATGAAATGTTTTGAATCTGATAGAACCAATCACATGCCGAGACTGAATTTTAAAATACTTTGGACCAAATGCAGTTACTCCAACATTAAGAATGTTTGGGGTTTTCCCAGATAATCCAGGGTTTTCAATCAAACTGTTACCACTATACCTTCACAGTGTACTACTGTTTACAATAAGGTGACACATTTTTGATATATATTCCAACATTTAAAAAAAGCCTGGATTATCTGGGAAAAGCACATATTTACAAAGTTCCAGATAACATCTAAAAACAAATACAGGTATCAGCTTATGTTATTATCATTCTCTATAGAACAAAACCAAAAAATCAATGCATGCTTTCATAAAAATACTGCACACATCCTCTCTACATTAAGTTAGAGCATTATATAACAATGCACACATTACATCTTATTGACAATGTTGTGTAGGTCAAAAAGAAAGAAAAGACAAAAAAAACAACAAAAAAATATCAGCCAGTTAAAAGAATGACTATAGAAAAACCGAGGGTTTCTATAGTAACATATAACTTTCTGAACTGAATTAATAACTTAGGACACTGTTGAAATGAGCCTGTAATTTCGTGTTACTACTACATCCTGTGTTTTCTGATGGTTCACATTCATCGTAACTCCGGAACTTTTGATGACAGGCTTTGCTGAAGTTGAAGTTCTGTACTGACTTCTCAGATTTTGACATGTCTTGACAATAAGTAATTGTAAGCTGTCAAGTAAGTTCTTGTCTTAAAGCTATGAGGTTTACCATAGTTTGTTATCGTATATGTACATTATGCCTTTGGCAGGATCAATATGCTAATGTTGTTTTACAGTATGAAATTATTTACACAAGACACTACACTACACATGTTTGAAACACCAATAAATTACTACAGTCATTAAGTTCATAAAGCGCTTCTATGACAATGATTTCATGAAGCGCCACCAAGTTCATAAAGCGCTTCTGTGACAATGATTTCATGAAGCGCCATCTATCTATGATAATAATTTCATGAAATGCCACTTATCTGTGACAACAAATGTATATATAGTGCCACCAATCTATGAAAAAGATTTAATGAAATGTCATCTATCAGTGACATTGAGTTTTATGAAGCGTCACATATTGAACAGTGACAATAACTTTCTGAAGTGACACATACCATAACAGTGACAATGATTTTCATGAAGTGTCACATACCAGTGACAATTATTTCACGAAGAATCACATATCAAATCAGTTACAATAACTTTCATGAAGAGTCACATATCAAATCAGTGACAATGATTTATGAAATGTCACATATCAGTGACAATGATGTTTATGAAGTGTCACATTCCATATCAGTGACATAGTTTTTAATGAGGCGTCACACGTCAGTGAGAAGAGTCATATATCATATCAGTGACAATGATTTTATTTAAATAAAGCCACGTAAAGTGGTCAAAAGTATTTCTGTACTGGCTATTGTAACACAGTGATACCAGTCGAATATCATGTATGTCTTAGATAAGCTTGGCATGGCACCAAGCATCCGTGTATCGAACATCACACTCCTGTAATGCAGGCAACTTCTCCTGAAAAAAAAGTTAAGATTGAAATATAACCCATCATCATCAAAAGTTCATCTATCCCTGTCTTTGGTGGGGGGGGGGGGGGGGGAAAAACAACGCCCTAAAACAAGGCTTACGGCTCCACCATAACCTTTCATAGAATTTGACTTGGCTAGGTTGAAGAAAGAGGAAGATCTGAAGTATGTTAAGGGGCAGAACAACAAGATATTATTTCCAGTATTGGTTAGTCACGGAACAAACATCAAGACAATATTTCCAGTATTGATTAAAAATTCTACATAATATATACAGAAATGTACTATTAGATTTCTCATAAATAACATACTGAGCCAAAATTAGACAGATTTGCAATCTCTTTACAGTAAACATCTATTTATATCTATTAAATTGTGTTGTCATTTTCTTTAAACATAATATAATCTTAGAAAACTGCAAGTCATTCTGACGAGATAGTAACGCATTTATTAAAATCAAAATGCCGTATAATAAATAGAAAGTGACAAAAAAGGTTTTTCGTGATATTCAAATTTAGCAAAATATTAAACTTTGCAATAGATACAGTTCAACCTTCATTGTAAACCTATTTAGTCAATTCGGGATTTCAATTTTTATAAATTTCTAATCTAAATAGATAGACAAATCGAATTAATTATAGAAATTAATAAGCTACTAAAAAAGGCATGAATATTGACTTTGGGTTACTAAAAATAGCAAAAAAAAAATCATTTAAGTAATTAGGATAGGATAATTCATGTACCTAAAATTATGATTCATAATGTAATGAGGCATAAGTCTTGTATTGATAAAAAAAACAAAAACACGGCAACTTACCTTTAGTCCTTCAAACACAAGTGCTGACAGATTTGTACTGTTCAAATTCAACTTCCGTAAATTTTTTAGGGCTGAAAATCAAAGAAAAGAAATTAATGGAAACTATGAGTTTCAAAGGTATAACAGATCAAAACTTCAGCATTATTATGGCCTTGCGAATTTCCACAAGAACTTTTTGATTTTATTAGTGATATAAATTCCAAAAAGAATTTAATAATTCTACAATCTTTTCCCACTTATATTTCTTTATAGTTCTTCCAAAATGCAGCTTATCTGAACATTAATTGCATTTCCTGGTATCAGTTAGTGTTCATTTAAATATGAGCCGCGTCAAGACAAAACCAACGTCCAGCATAGATCCAGACCAGCCTGTGCATCCACGCAGTCTGATCAGGATCCATGCTGTTCGCTATCAGTTTCTCTACTTGTAATAGGGTTTGTAAGCAAACAGCATGGATCCTGATCAGACTGCGCAATGCGCACGCTGGTCTGGATCCATGCTGGTCGCAAACCCATTATGTTGGTTTTGTCCTGACGCGGCTCATATGTATTTACAAATTTAAATAGAGTGAAAACGCAGTCTTACGTTTCTTATTGGTCTTATACTAACCTCGGTTTCCGGTTATTTAATTCTCTAACCGGTTTTTGGTTAAAATCCGCTGAACCCGTTTGAACAGATAAACATGACGTCCCTACATTTTTTATCATTATATTACATGCTTACTTGCACTTTAATTTTATTTCTTAAATCCATGACAAGAGATTCTATTATTATATTTTCTACTTTCCACCAGTGAGCCCCAGCCCTTTATCGGGGGCCCGGGGCTTTCTCAAAAAGGGTTTTAACACCTAAAAAGCTTGCGGGGCTGGGATTTTTTTTCTGAAAACCCAAACCCATGGGAAAACTGAAATAGAAAAGGGGAACAGGGTATTAAACCCCTTTATTTTTTTAAAGAAACTTTCCCTTCCGTTTTCATGTTTTTTTCTTTAAGATTTTAAAAATATGAAAAAAATTTTTCATGAAGATTTTCAAAAATGTTTTTAAAAAGGGCAAAATAAATGAAGTAAACAAAAAAAACATTTTCCAAAACCCCTGCAACCCCAAGAAAATTCCCAAAAAGGGTCAAAAATGAAAATATACCCCTAATGTAAAACCCACACCAAAGAAATAGGGTAAAAAACTCTGAAAATCAGTCTTTAAAATTGATTTTAAATTATAAATTTTTAATCTTTTTACTTTCCCCTTAAAAATTAAAAAAAAATTTTAAATTTTTGATTTTTTTGAAATTTTTTGGCCATTAGAGGATGCCCTGAAACCCCCAAACCCTCTGTTTAACTGTAATTCACAAAGGGCTTTTAATTCGTAAAAATTCATGCAATGTTCCCGGCCCTTTTGCATAGTGCCCTTTAAATTTTATCAGTGAGACCTAGAAAATATGCATGTAAAATGACCAAAAAATTTTTCCTCAATTTCAAAAAATTATAATTCAGTAAAAAACCCATAAAAAAGTTGGGGCCTTGAATTGGGTTTGCCCTTAAATTAAAGGGTCATAAAAAGTTTTTTTTTAAGTGAATTTTTTTTAAACACTGATTTTGCATGCAAAAAAACACCAAAATTTTTTAAATAAAGGGCCTTTAATTCAGTCAAAAAACATGCCAGAGTTATGGAACTTGAATAGTGACCTTCAATTATGATCCTGAGGGCAAGCATCTTAATACAAGTAAATACCATCAGTAATTTTGAAGATCGATGTTGCATGCAAAACTTCGACCAAGAATTTTTTTAAGTTCATGAAAGGCCATAATTCAGTCAAAATCCATGCCATAGTTATGGGTCTTTGATAGTGACCTCATATTATTAACTGGAGTAACATAATGGGTTTGTGACTAGCATGGATCCAGACTAGCCTGCGCATCCGCACAGTCTGATCAGAATCCATGCTGTTTGCTTACAAACCCTTTAACAAGTATAGACACTGATAGCGAACAGTATGGATCCTGATCAGACTGTGCGCATGCCCAGGCTGGTCTGGATCCATTCTGGTCGCAAACCCATTTTGGTAGTTTTGTCATGACGCGGCTCAAATATCTTCAGTGGTTGATGAGAAGATACAATGTTGTACAAGAAGTTTCACATAAAACCAAAATGTAACACTAAAGATGACACTAAACAAAACTTCCGGATGAGGAAAGCCACGCTATTCTTTGAATAGTCGAGCTAAAAAAGTATTAAAAACAAATAAAAACAACTTTAACTTCTTCCCCAAAAAGTCAAAAGAATAAAAACTTTTTTTAAATGGGAAACAAACTTTTTGATATTGGAAAATTTTTTAGATTAATTTTCTTTGGGATGAAGGAGAAATTTTCAAGAATTCGTGACATTTCTATATCACAACTTTCACAAGCATGACTGCAAACTCACTATGTGATTCTAAAATAGACATGTATTTCATAAATAGATGTCATATCAAACAATTAGTCATGTCTTAAATCTTATTTATAAATAACAAAGAAGTAACATATTTCATAAACTTCACAATGACATCTACATGTATTACAAATAAAACTGTAAGTAACTGTAAACTCTATTATCGAACTGCACTCTTTTCTTTATCTATTAATTGTGACAGATTAAAGTAAAATAACCTGTCCACCCTAAATATCTTAAATAGACTAGTCAGTTATTCAAGCCAGACTAAACTACTGTTGTTTTTTCTCTTAATATCTTGAGAGTTGTGGTGAAAGGGTGAGTGGGTGGGGGGGGGGGGGGGGGGGTTGTTACGTAACTCCTTCTGGTGCGTAATTCTTTCAGTAACAAGTGAAGACCCTGGTCAGGCTGAATGGATGTACCAGTTGATGTTGGTTTCTTGGTTTGCACTGGTCACTGGCCAAAGGCTTACTTAATCAATGCTTTAGTCTCGGAAATAAAGGGTTATTTTTTTTAGGAGGGGGGGGGCAGAGTTATGCCACACTAACACAGTATAGGTCATATGGAAACTTTCCAGCTTTAAAGGTAGATAAAGACCTCGGGTTGATGTTCTGTAAGCTAGTTGTATAGCTTCACATATAGAATCCAACAACTTGTGCACGGCTCGAACCTCCAGCAGTGACGGGCAAGTGGTTTTAAGTCAACAACCTTAACCACACGGCCACTGAGCCCGAAGAGTTAATTTAACATTACCATACATTATTGATTTAGCAAATTATCAAAAAGTTATCATGCTATCAAAAGTTATCATGACCCTTCATTATTGGCAAGTAAACATGACCAGTCATTTCTGGTGCCGAAAGTTATCACAGCTATTCATCACTGGTCTGGTCAGTTATCATGGCAATACATTACCGTCATTAATACCCCAAGAACTTTATATATGAGCGGCGTCACGACAAAACCAACATAATGGGTTTGCGACCAGCATGGATCCAGACCAGCCAGCGCATCCGCCGAGTCTGATCAGGATCCATGCTGTTCGCTTACAAGCTCTATTACAAGTAGAGAAACTGACAGCGAACAGCATGGATCCTGATCAGACCGAGCGGATTCTCAGGCTGGTCTGGATCCATGCTGGTCGCAAACCCATTATGTTGGTTTTGTCATGACGCGGCTCATATGTAAGCTGATCAAACTATTAAACTTTTATCAATTTATTCCTTTTATTTCATTAAAAAAACACAGCTTACAACAATATTACTACCATCATTACAAAATTTATCTCTGTGAATCATTATTGCTCACAAATTTTACTGTAAAATCAATCAAGTTGAGCCATTTCAACAATTACATACCTGGAGATAGAGTGATCATTAAAGTTGTACATCATGTAATATAAACTTTACAAATAGAACCCTGCTGCTAGTATAGAGAAAAGATTGACGTCAAAGTTCAGATAAGTGTCAAGTTACCTTCTTTTATTGCTGTAACACACAATGAACAGTCTGTCACACGTGATGCCATGTTTTTATCTCAAGTTATTTACAATTCTTCACCGACTTTTTTTACAAATGATTTCATAGTGTTACATTTGAAGAAGAAGAAAGTGTCACCAATAAAATTTAAATGTTTTACAATGTTTCAGCGAGTAAATCACATTTAGGGTAAAATTGTGTGAAAGATGTTGATTTCTACTTTGAACAGCCATATTTAGTGACTTTCACTTCTCTTAACCCTGAACCTGCTTGATTTCTAAAATGGACTTGTCCAGTTTCCACTGGAACAGCCTAATACAAATTTTGGGGGTATCAAGATGAAATTTAAAGTTAGTCAGCCAAGTTTTAGCCATAGTGTAGACTATAGACCCTTGTCAAACTATAAGAACATGCAATATTAATTTATTTGTGCAATATACATTTGTTATTTCTATGTACATGTACATCAGTACATTTGTTGGTTATATGTACATCAGTAAATGATGCAAAATTTGTAAATGTTCATGTGTGCAAACATGTATGTAAGAAAATAAGATTAACACCCAGACATCACACAGATACACACAAACAGCGAACCGGTGGTTTTCAACCAAAGCTTAAAGGAGCTCCACTAAGGTCATAATGCCTAAACATAGTGTTTCAAATTCATACATAGATCAACTGGGACACTTCAAATGGAAAGAAATGCAAAAGATGATAAAGAAATATGCACAGTATTAAAATGAAAATGAATTTTTTGAGAGAGTTAAAAGTGTATAAAACTTTTCACATTTGGGTAATTTTACACAATTAAACTGATAACTCTGGTAAAACAGTGCATGTGAATGTTTTGAAATTTTGTACTCAAGTTATCTGATACAAATCTACATCAAATGGTATAAAAAATCGAAAAAGTATTTCCAGTCCCATCATGTAAAAAAAAAACCTCAGTGGAGTCACTTTAATATCAAAGACAAGAGCAGTTGTTATACAAAGTTATAGACAATGTTATAAGTACCTGTGTTGACCAGAGGTTCAGGTAGCGTAATGACGGTAGCTTTATCAGATCATCTGCACAGGCACTTGTTACTTGAGTGAATGCAAGACTCAAACACTCGAGGTTTCCAAACGACCCAGAACTGAGCATCTTGGCTAGGTCAGTATCAGTTGACTTGGACGGTAAAGTCAGCTTCTTCGGTCCCCCTTTCTGTTGCTGTAAAACAGAATAAAAGCCATTATTTTACACAAAGCAAAAGTGAAAATAATGCCTTTTTTAACAAGCAATTATCATAGTATTGCAAGCAATCCATAAGTCCCCTACCGGTTAAAACCCCAGCAACATTCTGATTTCAATTTTACCAGTGAATGAATGACATGAATGAAGTTTTGAGTTCTAAGTTTGTCTATTTCACAGTAATGTGTTAAGTTTCCCTGCCTAGTAAGGCAATTATGTTTATACAACCTTGTCATAATATTACGATGTGGGATTTTAAAGTAAATCCTATAAGGAATGAAGAAGTTGGAGTAAAAAAAAACAATTTCTCGAAAAAAATCTAAGTTCAAGGGGGACATAATTCTGGAAATAGTCTTGCTAGAGTATTTAACCTTCTCAAAAATGTTGAGTGATAATAAGAAACATATATATGAAGTTTGAAGTAGATACATTAGGAAATAAAGAAGTTATTTAAATAAGACATTTTTTTCCATAAAAATTCTAAGTTCAAGGGAGGTAATACAGATAATTTTTGTGCTAGAGTTGTAAACCTTGTCACATATGATGTGGTTGATGACCAGAAACTTATATTTAAAGTTTGAAGTAAACACCTTCAGAAATAAAGAACTTATAGTGAAAAAGCTGAAAAAATTAAATCAGAAATCTTGAAATCCAGGCTATTTGTTGCCATAGCAACCAGAATTTTCAAGATAGGAAGAAAAGAAAAAGATGTGCATAATCGGCATACTGCAATCTATCCATATTTTATGTTTCATAAAAATATTTTCAGTACTTTTTGAGTTATCACTGGATCCAGTTTATGTGTTAAATTTGCCATATTTTCAGACTATTTGTTGCCATAGCAACCAGAATTTTCAACATAGGAAGAAAAGAAAAAGACGTGCATAATCTCCATACTGCCATCTATCCATATATCAAGTTTCATAAAAATATTTTCAGTACTTTTTGCGTTATCGCGGGATCCATTCTTGTGCACGGACAGACTGACGGACTGACAGACAGACGGACGGACAGACGGATGGAGGGTAAACCTAAAGTCCCCTCTGGTTAAACCGGTAGGGGACTAAAGGGGATCTGTATTTTTTTCTTAACAACAAAATAGTTTTTGTTTTGAATCATATTCATTTCTTAATCAGTTTCATATTTATAATGGCTCTTTTTTTTTCTACATGACACAAATTATGAAGGCATGAGAGACTCACATGATAAAATACTGAGAGTACACCAGTAATAGAATTGAGCTGATTATAATACCAAGTTAGAGTATACTTTGTATTCATAGGTAAGCATTAGTCGGGGAAAAATATTATTAATTGTTAAAAAGCAACCTAGGAATGTTTGTGATCTAAAAATAGAAAGCCAATTAGATCAGATAAATCATAACATGAAAATATCTTATAAATTCACGATTTTTTATGGAAAAGCTAATAACAATTTTTGATAGAGTGTCATACCTAGAAGAAAGAATCAATACACATTTAATAAGTTTCCTTTGAACTTCAAACATATCATTACTATAAATCTTTGTTATGCCTATAACTTACGTCTGCTTATAATGGTTTATTTCACTTTTCAAATATTGAAATATTATGGGAAATAAGTAATGACACAGGTAATCAAAGATTGAAAATAGATATAAAAAGATGACAAACCAAGTGTTAAAGCTTAAATGAGCCGTGTCATGAAAAAACCAACATAATGCGGATGCGCAGGCTGATCTGGATCCATGCTGGTCGCAAACCCATTATGTTGGTTTTGTCATGGCGCGGCTCAAATGTTGTAGCTTAATATATTGAAAGAACTAAGTAAGACAGTTTTGCAATTTGTTTTCAAAAACAGTTTATATCTGGAATGATATTTTCCAGTGGAAATGTTGTTTTCAAGAGGAAATGAGAGTTTCAAGTACATGTATAAATGATATTTCCTTGTGGAAATGAAATGACATATCTCCAGAGGGAAGGATATTTTCATGAGGAAATATATGTGTTTCCAGTGGAAATGATATGTTCCAGAAAAAATATTTTTTTCCAATGGAAATGTTATGGGGAAAGGAATTATTTTTCCAGTAGAATAGTATTGTCCAGTTAAAATATTTTACCAGTGAGGATTTTTTTCAAATGGAAATAGGATTCTACAATGGAAATGATATCTCCCTGTGGAAATGTTAATTTTTAGCAGAAGATAATTTTCAAATGGGAAGGATGTTTTCAAGAAGAAAATATTATTTTCATGAGGAAATGATAGTTTCAAGTAGAAATGATATTTTTTGGAAGAAAATTTTAATAAAATAACTTTTATCAAGCAGAAAGACATTTTCAATGATATGTACCAGTTGAAATTAATAAAAGTTTTTCAGTGGGAACAATATTTTCAAGATGAAATAATATTTTCTAAAGGAAATGATAATTTCCAAAAGAAAATGATAATTTCAAGTGGAAATGATACTTCCTTGCAGAAACGAAATGACATTTTTCCAGAGGAAATCATATTTTCTAGAAGATACTAAATTTTCCAGAAGAAATTATATTATTTCGAATGGTATATAACCAAATGATACAACAAATTTGTACTTGTCGACATTAAAAAAAAATTGGATATTATAAGATACTTGCCGTCTTGAATTAAAAATTAAGCTGTATAAATTTAATAAAACATATAAAGCATGATAATATGCTGACACTGGGGAAAAATTTACTCTCATAAAATTTGCTATCATATTTATATCCTTGCTTGATATTGAGTTACGCAATTAATATAATTTTTTTTTTTGTTACACAATAGTTTTTGTTGTTGTTTTTTTTTTTCAATTATATTTCAATTTAAACTAGAACTGCCACTGTCATACCACTTTGTCAGAATCAACAGTGGCCATTTAGAACTCAAGGACAACCTCCCTGCCAAATCTGAGGTTACTAAGCCAGTGCATTGCTAAGTTATGTATTCTACATGCTTCAAATGTCAAAATCAATACACTGCCGACAGGCATTCTTAAGCATTTGAGCAGACAAACTTATGATAGTAAAATCCCTATGACCTTGACCTTTGACACAGTAAACTAAAAATCAATAGGGGCCATCTACTAGTCATATACAATCTCAATACCAAATATGAAGACTGTTGACCAAAGCATTCTTAAGCAATTGAGGGGAAAAGCTTTTTTTAGTCAAGGTCCCAATGACCTTGACCTTTGACTTAGTGACCTCAAAATCAATAGGGGTCACCTAATGGTCATGATCAACCGCTATGCCAAATATGAAGACTGTTGGTCAAAGGTTTCTTAAGTTATTGGGCGGACAGACTTTTTGAAGTCAAAGTCTATGTGACCTTGACCTTTGACCCAGTGACCTCAAAATCAATAAGGTCACCTACTAATCATGACTAACCTCCATGCCAAATATGAAGATTGTGGGTCAAAGGAATCTTAAGTTATTGGGCGGACAAGGAAAAACCGACGGCTGGCCGGTTCCAGTATACCCCCCCTTACAACTTTGTTGTGGGGGGGTATAATAACCCTATATTTTGGAAGGTAATATTGCTGGTAAAATGAAATGCAACCATACAAAACAACAAGTTGTAAGCTTAACATCAATTTCTATCTTAATCTGTGTAAAATTCTGACACACGATGTCCCAGTCAATGTGATCTCTGATAAATAAAGATATTTTCAGGGGTTATGTTCTGAGATGATAAACTATTATTAACTATTTCAGATCAATGTCCCAGTCAATGTCCAAAAGGCAAAGCGCATAAAAATTTTGCAAATTGATTAACCTGTATATAGGGTTTAAAACCATAATCATGGATGCAAGTTAAAAATATCAAAAGACCTGAAAACCCTAAATTTACTATCATTTTAAATAGGTTTTATAAGGAAAAAGAGAGCTTTCAGGAGTTGAAAAATTCTGAGCTTCAGGCAAATGCCTGAAAACTTGTACCAAAGCATAATATTTACAAATAAGTAAATTAATTACCAATTCCCTGAGTGCGATTTGTCTCTCACAGAGATCTGCGTACATACGCTTGCCCGACATTGTGCTCTGTAGCGTCGTTACCATCTGCATCTTGAGGTCATTATTTTCAACAACGTCACATTCAAGCATCGCACACAGTACCTAAAGACATAAACAAATAAATATAAACCCACTTTTCTTGCTTTGTATTCTATATATAGCTTTAAAGAAAAGGTCAGCCACTGAAACCCTCTGTCCATAACCATTTATATTATAATTTTTACATTCATTAAAGAATCAGAAAATGAAAATAACTGTTAATTAATATTTTTGGAAACGCGACGTTTTGGATTAACTACAAAATAATATTATAAATCAATCTTTGAGAACTACAACAAACAGGACCAATCATCTTTTAAATTTACCGAAATTGCAGCAGAAGCTTATAAATAGAAAACAGTCCAAAGACTGTAAATGAAACCAAATAGAACCCAAAGGTTTTCACTTACTTCCATTGCAGCAATATTTTCTCGTAAGGACAGCAACATGACTGGCCCTATCATTTTGTTCAATCCATACAAAAAATTCTTCCGTTTACAACAACAATGCATTAACGTCTTCAACTGAAAATAAAAATTTTAACGCACATGATAATTAATTTGAAAACGTGGTTGACGACAATTTTCAATACACACAATCATGTCATATCATTTTTCTCTCAGGATAAAAATCCATGTACAGCAAAAAAAATCAAAGCTGCATCCTGTTTTCAAACATTCAAGACCCAATGTCCACTGACTTGTACCTCCAGAACTAATTGTGCAAAGGGGAGCGGTGGTCTAGTGGTTAAGGTGTCTGCTTCTCAACTCATGGATCATGGGTTTGAGCCCTCATTGGGTCAAAATCATGTTTCTTCATAATAAGGTTCGTTCCAGGAAACGGACTCAAAAGTTATCAATATAAGTTGGAAGAACTTGTTTCACAAGTGAGCTTAAATAAATGTGTTTAAACTAATTGTGCAAAGATCAAAAGATAAATAAATATCATCTGAAATAACAAAATTTTCTATTACCATCTGGCCCCATAATATTCCATCATCATCACAGCCAATGTTACCGGGGCAGTAAATATGGAACCAGCCTTCTTTGCCTTCTCGTATACCCAGTATAGTTTGATGAACGTCGCACACTTCATCTGTAGCGATGTTCCGAATCACGGCCTTCATATGCCTGCCAAATATAATCCAATAATGATAATGATTTATCACTCAACATCAATGGTTTTCAACAACAATAGAAGCATAAATTATTTTGGAAACTGATCCCACCTTTGAATAATTTGTTGTAGAATAATAAATGGTTCATGTTCAGATGCGCAGCAATCACCATTCCCCGAAAGCCTGAGTGATAAATTATAAAGCATTTGTACAATAAACCCTGCATTTATATTACAATGCACCAAAAACTTGACATCTTTTACCATTTCTAATACATGCATGCTTATGAAAAGACAGTCCATTAAAATATTATACTTTACTTCATTGGAGAAGTATTTTTTAGACATGACTCCATTTATTAAAGTCACATTTCCTTATTCTGTTCTAGTTATTTTTTTCTAGGCATGGATAAGTAAAAACATAGTATTACATCTTTACAGTTTAAGTAACGTCCTGTAAAACAAGCTGGATGTAACATTCCCGGTTACAGCTGTCATTGATCTAGTCTCTAGCGTATTGACAATATATCAATATTGGATTACAAATATTTATGTATCAACAATACACTGAGCCCCTGATAATAATAAAATAATAATGATTTATCATAATTTAATATTTTTGAAATTTATTTATATCTTATATCATGATTTTATCTTCAACCCAAAGGTATTTCCTTTTATTGGTGCCTTTGAAAGTTGGAATGCAGCCATCTTATCGGTAAAAATAGTTTAATTTTAGACATGTTCTTTTGACAGGGCACCTGGGTCAGTTCATTTGCCTGAACTTTAGTCATTTCAAGATATTTTATTGCATACAGCAATATCATTATAATTCATGAGGAACTTATTTTCATAGTTTCCATGGAAATCCAAGAATGTAAGATCCAACCAAATTTATTTTTATATTTTACCTATTGGAAAGATAAACAGTCCAAGAATTTAAGAACCCACGAAAAAGTTTTGTAACAAATTCATATAATTTCATGCCCACGAAATTAAGTGAATTTACAGATGTCAAAATCAATGATTTTTATAGATATATATTGAGAGCGACTACTAATCTCAAATGAGCCATGTCACAACAAAACTAACATAGTGGGTTTGCGACCAGCATGGATCCAGACCAGCCTGCGCATCTGCCCAGTCTGATCATGATTCATGCTGTTTGCTGTCAGTTTCTCCACTTGTAATAGAGTTGATAAGCGAACAGTATGGATCCAGACCAGACTGCCAGGATGTGCAGGCTGGTCTGGATCCATGGTGGTCGCAAAGCCATTATGTTGGTTTAGTCATGACTGGGCTCAAATGATTTCTCAATCAGTCGTAAGAGACAAATGACCCATCAGACTCAATGTCTTAAATCAATTGTCAAGGAGGAAATTTTGTCCCAGATCAATGATCACAATACAGCAAAAGTGAGTCTCAAACCATAATTTAGTTACAGCCAACAAAATGTCTGCAGCCTGAAGTCATAGATTGTTGCAAGTTTAGCTGTTTTAGCATGCAAAGATTCCCAGCATTACAGGGCGGTTCCAATATTAATATTGTCAGATGGCAGGATTGAGTGAATATTGTGTTAATCATATATACTCCTGTAGTCTGTTATTTCTTATTTAATGTCTCTATATTTCATTTAAATATGTAAATTGATTGTGCAAACAATTCATTACTGACAAATATTCAGGCAAATTGAATATACTATGGAGAAAATTTCTTAAAACTCTTTTTTTTTCAACAACTACTTGCTTTTATATCTGCCGGACTATTTCTCTTTCCTTAATTATTCATGAAATTATTAGTATCAAGACGACCTTTTGACCAAATGTTGTTCTTCACATTTTTACGTTTTCGCTACTTAAAAGTTCGTGTTTTTCTCCACAATTTATTCAATAGTCCATTAATCTTCTCATAAAAGATTCTTCATGATAATTATCCAAATCATAAAAAACGTCCTTTAAGGAAGGGCAAAATAAAATATGTACTTTAAATAAGATACCATTTACTTAGCAACAACTCAAATACAAGACATTGTTTGCAGGAAAAGTTATTTTGGCTAAAGTTTTTTATTCTTTCAAATATGCTAATGACTTGAATGAGTAGCTATTTATGTACATGTGAAAATAAATAAAAATAAAATTTGTTGATATAATCAAGAAAACTTGCTTTGAAATAAGGAATATTTCTTGTTTGCATTTCTAACAATTTCCTCAGTTTCAACAGTTTTCAAAACTAACATATAAGCATAATTATACAGATATAATTGCTATGCCATAGGGACTCAAGAGAAAATGTTGCCAAAGAGTCATCTGCAGTTGTTACGAAAACTAAAGCAACAAAATACAAAGATTCTCTTTGGCAATTTAAGTAAACATACTAATCAAATTTGATGAAAACCATTTTTCAATTTTGAAACAAGGACAATTATGAGCAATTGCAAGTATATGTATGTGCAAATGTTTAGGCAAGAATACATAAATTATGTCACATATCTTTAAGAATATGAAATACCATAAATATATTATCTAACTTTTGTGCATTGTTGTTTTACGTAAATGTGTGTGATCTGATAAATATATGAACATTCAAACTGGTGTATATGATGTGATATACGCTATTGAAATTAATATTGACTGAAGGGGGAAATTTTGAAACAATTTGTACATAGCAAATAAAGAAAAGCCAACATGCAAAACTGATTATGCGTTCACTTAAATAAAAACAATAATAAATACAAGAGCAAAACATCCTATGGAGATTTTTTTTTTTTTCTTTTTTTTTTTTTTTACTTACGATGTGAATAGATCATCTGCAAGGGCACTGAAAACAAAAATAGAGAAAAATTATCATTAAAAGTATTTTTTGTACAAATCTAATTAATTCTGTAAACAAATTGAATTACATTACTTCCTTGGTATCTAAATACATTGTTTCTTTATAAATACATTATTGGTTAAATGGACTCATCTGAGGTTTTTAACATGACTACACTTGAAATATGTTCTTTGAGATTTTTAATAGCCTTTGATGCTGGTTTGTTTGTTTTGTTTGGTTTTACGGTGCACCAACAGGAAAGATGATTTGATTTGGCTAACCTCGGGTGTTTCAAACTCAAAACAACACCACGGGTCAAAAACTCTTTGATGGAGATCTATATCAATAGATTTTTAAAAAAAAAAATTCTTATCACTGGTTATTCCATTTCAAGAGTAATATAAACAAAAAAAATATGTGTTAAACTTAAATAGTGCTAAAAATCACATTAATTATCAGCTTTCAATTTAATTCAGAGTATAATTCTTTCACAACTTTAGCATATACTTTTCTGATTTAAGTGCTTCAATGGAAATTTGTATTTTTTTAATGTTTTTAGGCTTTAGGACATCAGACTTACATGTATGTTTTCACTTTCTTTATACCAACAAAACAGTTTAATAAAAACCACATCTTAAAAAGAAAATACATGTTTTTACACTAAGTTCTGTACATAGTATTAAGTATCCTAAATCAACTTTAAACATAACAAGAGCTGTCGGAAGGACAGCACGCTCGACTATTCTAAGTGCTTGATAGTAAAAGAGCCTTGAATATATTAAATTTTTTAAGTTCACAAAAGGGCTAATTTTTTTTTATAAATTCATGTTATAGGCCTTAGAGACAGTCTAATTATACAGTATTGGCTTGCCTATTCGGAAGGTAATGTCACAAGGGTGTTTTATTGAGTATAATAATACTAATTACCTATGAATACATAAATTTGACAGAAAAGGTACAAAGGCTTGTTATTAAGATGTTTTATCAAGTAAATCACTGCTTTATTACTATGAATGCATAAAATTGTCCCAAAAAAGGCACAAACCCTTTAGTAGTTATTGAGATAACAGCTTAAAAGCAAAACTTTACCATGAATTTCCAAGTTGAAAAAGGGGAGAAAAATCAGCCTAAATGCAAGATAGAATTATGGATCTTTGTCAGTGACCTACAATTATGACCCTAAATGCATATGTGAAGTTTTAAATAAATATCTTTATTAGTTATTGAGATATGTAAAACTTGCATGTAAACATTAACCAAGAGACTAAGTAGAAAAGGGGATATGAATCAGCCTTAATGCAAGATAGAGTTATGGAACTTGGTCAGTGACATACAATTATGACCCTCCAATTATGACCCTAAGTGCACGTGTAAAGTTTCAAGTAAATATCTTTGAAGACCTTTAACCTTCAACCAAAATTTCTAAGTTTCAAAGGGGCAAATAATTCTGCAAATATTGCTGGCAGAGTTATGCAATTTTGCAAACTGATGAACATTGTTACTATAAAAAAAGTATTCTAAATTTCAATTGAATATCTCAAGCAATAATTGAGATATATGACTTTACAAAAAAACTTTAACCAAAATTTCTAAGTTCCAAAGGGACATAATTCTGTCAATATTGTAGGCAGAGTTATCCAACTTGTCAATCTGATGTACCTTGTTACTATAAATAAGTATTGTAAGTTTCAATTGAATATCTCAAGCAATAATTGAGATATTTGACTTTACAAAAAACTTTAACCAAAATTTCTAAGTTAAAAAGGGGCATAATTCTGCCAATATTGTAGGCAGAGTTATCCAACTTGTCAATCTGATGTACCTTGTTACTATAAATAAGTATTGTAAATTTCAATTGAATATCTCAAGTAATAATTGAGATATTTGACTTGACAAAAAACTTTAACCAAAATTTCTAAGTTAAAAAGGGGCATAATTCTGTCAATATTGTAGGCAGAGTTATCCAACTTGTCAATCTGATGTACCTTGTTACTATAAATAAGTATTGTAAGTTTCAATTGAATATCTCAAGTAATAATTGAGATATTTGACTTTACAAAAAACTTTAACCAACGCAGACGCGGACGCTGACGCCGACGCGACTACAATAGCTCCCATATTCTTCGAATAGTCGAGCTAAAAATTATATTTTCCTGTGTCATCCACGATCAGAGGATTTCTTCTTACTACCACTTGAAGATGATGGCTTCATATTTATTGTTAACTATTGTTTATGATGCAAAAGATGGGAAAAACGCAGCTGATAATTTCATTTTGCAATTCTTGAAGCTTTATATTTCTCTTGTGTAAATATTTGAATATCTCTAGAACTTGAAAATTTGTCACCTTTTCAAACAACTTTTTATTATAAATAATCGGGTTTTAAACAAATTCAGATAAAGAAATGGTCATGTATTGCTGCTTTACACCTAAATGTTTGCTCTCTAATAAACAAATAGCTTGCAGCAAATAGCATAGATCGTACCTGCAACCAATAGAACAGAGACTGCAGCCAATAGCAATAGCACAGAGACTGCAGCAGATAGCAATAGCTAATAGCACATAGACTGCAGCTGATAGCAATAGCTAATAGCAAATAGACTGCAGCCAATAGCACAGAGACTGCAGTCAATAGCAAAAGCTTATAACACAGAGACTGCAGCCAATAGCAATAGCTAATAGCACAGAGACTGCAGCCAATATCAATAGCTAATAGCACATAGACTGCACCAATAGCACAGAGGCTGCAGCCAATAGCACAAAGACTGCAGCCAATAGCAAAAGCTAATAGCGCAGAGACTGCAGCCAATATCAATAGCTAATAGCACAAAGACTGCAGCCAATAGCAATAGCTAATAGCACATACACTGCAGCCAATAGCACAGAGACTGCAGCCAGAGCACAGAGACTGCAGCCAATAGCACATAGGCTTTCAGCCAATTGCACATAGGCTTTCAGCCAATGGCACATAGGCTTTCAGCCAATGGCACATAGGCTGTAACCATAACAAAAAGACTTTGGCCAATAGCACAGGAACTGCTATCAACAGCACAGAGATGGCAGCTAGTTGAATAGACTGCAGCCAATGGCATATAGACTGCAGCCGATGGCATAAAGACTGCAGCCAATGGCATAAAGACTGCAGCCAATGGCATAAAGACTGCAGCCAATGATATAGAGCTCAAAATGTAAATATAACTTACTCATTTGGAAAAGGTATAGGCTGAAGCAAGCTCCCTAAAATGTACCTCCAATCCTCATAAATAGACCTGAAATGACAGAATATAACAGGAAAATCAGAGCAAAATGCAACAAAAAATGTTTCCATAGGACAGGGATGACCCAGAATTTAAAGGTATTGACAGTCTACGGATAGACATTAAGGCAGCATGACAGCTGTCATTTAAGGCCGCTAGAAACAAAAATGATTTTTTTCCTGCCACCCTAACACTCCTTGCTGTTTGTGAAAAAAAAAAATAACAAATGATCACCTCAAACTCAAAATGGACTGTCACAGGAAAATTTTAATAACAACCTTGTGGATATTGTGAAAAAAAAACAACACCACCAACCAAGCCATAATATCTGTTTCAGACAAAACATGTTTTTAAAAATGATTGCAACAAGGAAATCACAGTGCAGGGCATAATTTAACGTCCAAATAAGGAAAACTCCTGCAGCTTATCACAGAGGCCTGATAAATCACCACTCTGTTATACCAGGGAATGATGCTGGAAACTTGACACTTGAATTGATTAGATTTACACTCAGTTCACAAATAAAAATATTTCAGGTATGACATGTTGTGAATTCATCACAATACCTTTTGACTTTTCCGCGACCTTTTTTCTCTAAATCATTCTTTTCTGGCTGATGTGTTCAACATTCATTACATTTAAACAAAACTTGTCCATTTGAATTTTAAAAACTAACCCAAACGTTACTGACAGCTTTAAAGTATGATACTTGATTTAAAATGATATGAAACAGTAACCTGTTTGACTACAAAATACATAATTTATTTCATGATAGTGCATGGTTCAATATTCTAACAACATAGTATCATTAAGATCACCAGATATAAAGAGATTTCCCCCCTTAATCATATTTGTCAGTCTGGTATCTAAATTATAAAATATGTCCTTCAAATAAAAGAGCAGAGATAAAAGAAAATCTATATATGTCAGCATGTTTGCTCGGTTAGAAAGATCTCTCATTTTCTACTGAGATCTGATCTTGAGGTTATAAAATTCTAAGAGTTCTGTCTAAAATCTCACGATTTTCATTGATCAGTGTACATTCTGTGGCAGTTTCTGTCCAATCAAATATCCAAAATCTGAGTTTGAGCTTAGAGGATTTCTTAAAACCTTGGACACAGGTTTGTGAGCTCTAACCACTAATTAACTAAAATTTTTGGTGATGATTAATTGAGGAAAAATATGTATTACACAAAGTTCATAATCATGATAAATCTTTAAAATAAATTTGCAGTGCCTGCACAATTATTCTGCACTGTATATAAAACCTACTTTATTTTTGAAGACTGGTCAGGATGCACAAATAAGCAAGGTGGCCTGACTCTAAATTTGTTGCACTGGCCAAGTTATTAAAACTTCTTATATTTATAGAATGATCACAGCAATTCATCTACATGATTTCAAAGGAGACATTGATTAAGAAGGGCTTCTGTGACAAAGTGTTAAAGGTCATTGACTTCAAACCACTTGCCCCTCACTGCTGATGGGTTCAGGTTCTTTCATGTAACGAAGCTATCTAGCAAGCTTACAAAATGTTTGTGGTTCTACACAGGGGCCCAATTTTTACTGAAATAATGCACAAACAGGCAGCTATGGTCTACCTCCCTCAGTAAATGTAAATTTTGTTTGTTTGTTTGTTTTGGGTTTCACGTCACATCCACACAGTATAGGTCATATCGCAACGTTCCAGCTTTACTGGTAGAGGAAGACCTCGTGTGCCCGTCTGTGCATTATTTCAGGTACGAACGGGCACCTGAGTAGAACCACCGACGTTCCGTAAGCTAGCTGGATAGCTTCCTCACATGAAAGAATCCAAAGTCCCTGTCAGGATTCGAACCCACAGTGGTGAGGGGCAAGTGATTTGAAGCCAACGACCCTAACCACTCGGCCACAGACGCCCCTAGTAAATGTAAAAAGCTAAGACTTGGTCATACAGCAGGTTATTACATGAACTGAATACAGGAACACTGTTAACTGCAAGTTAATGACCAAACTACTGACAATCTAGGGCAAATCCATAATACTTACAGAAATAAATCTTCAAAATCAAACAATTATTTGCATGCTGGAGTCAAATAAATCTGGACACAAAACCCCCTCGGGTATTCCTCTAAAGAAAACCTCAATAAATCAGATATCTATAAAGTTGGTAAAAAAGTACAAAAGATATTATATACTTAATGTACAATTTAAGTTTTCAGTGCATAAACAAGCCTTTATCCTGTTTTCACATTAATGGTTCAAGTAAAATATACATAAATTATGTTTCCACAAAAATGATTCAAGTAAAAAAAACATATGCTTAAAGGCATTTGTGCCTTAATTTAATATCAAATGCATATAAAAGTTTTGCTCCAGACAAACCTTTTCCTCTTACCTTAAGTGTGACCTTGACCTTTGACCTAAAAGCCTGTTTCTTGTGCAAGACACTATGTCTCATAATGAACAAACAGGAATATAAAACACTTCCTACTTTCTAACCAAATGACCTAGATTTTAACCCTGTATGATCCATATGTAAAATATAGAAGTTACGTTCCAACTAGGAGTTTTGAAAATAAAAAAAATTGTTTTCCTTGTGGAAAGCAAGTTCTTCAATTTGACACAGCTTTAGTTTCTGACCTCTGATGAACAATCTGTAAACTGTTTTTTTATTGATGATACTGACCAAATTTCACAGAATGGAAAAAATATGACACCGCCAGACAGTTGAAAACTGAACAAAGAAGTGATAAAAAATGACTAATATTATGTGCTTTATATAACTTCACTTTTTTAGCAATATGTGTCAATTTTACACCTGAGGATAAAACTGTCTATATATATATATCCACTCCCTCTATTGAATACTATAAAATGAGTTGTTACTGGCATTTCTCCCCTATGAATTGGTGTTTTGTATCTAACATTAAACCAACCAAAAGTGACCAGCCTTGGTCACCAGTATAGAGCCGGAGACCATCCTGCACAGACTGGCAGTTTTAGCAGGCTCTATACTGTTGGCTGACTTAACTTCAAATTATCATCTTGATACCCCTGAAATTAAAAATGAGCACTTCCAAACATAGAAGGTGGACAAGTGCATGAAGCAAATTTCAGAAGGTAAAGGATTAATTAGGAATATCACTAGGTAGATCTATTGAAATTCTAGTATAATTATGCTGGCTTTAGTAAATTACACCACTCCTTTCCAATGGGAGTTCAACAGTTCATAACATGTGAAAAAGTGAGTACATTTACACTAAGCTATGAATATGTCATCCTTGAACAAAGATATTCAAATAGAAAAAGTCAAGGTCAAAAATGGAGTACAATAATGAATTTTGTATGTCTACACCACATAGCTTTTTTTGATTGGGGTGGGGCAGAAAACCAATACAAATGACTTTCAATCTAGCGAGTAACACATTAGAATGTTTCTTGGGAAAAGATCAGTATATTTTGTGTGAAGTAAAACTGCTTTAATATCTGATTGTTCATAGTCTCTTTTTCAAACAAACTACTGATTTTCTTTTTTGACTATTCCAAACATAAAGCTGGTGGCGTGGCTAAGTGTTTAATGTTAACACGTTGGACTTGTTATCTATGGATTGCTGACCACGTTGGTTCAAACCCTGTCAGGGGCAAGCCATTGGTTCCTTGTGCAAGAAACTTTACATTTATTGCTTATAAACTGGTTGGTTCCAGCAACAGATAAGAGTGTTTCAATAAGCTTATAGCTTCCAACACAATCACACTAAAATCATAAAGAGAAATCAACTTCTGTCATGATAAATAATATTGGGTTTTATAAACTTACATTGTTTCCATCATGCCAATATAACAAACAACTTTTTTCTCCCACTCCAACGGGTCGTAATCATACTCATCAGAATCGTCTTCTTTTGCCCTGAATTAAAAAACAATAAAGACATGCATGGCTTGTTCTAAAATAAACACAATAACGGCTGTCCATAAGACAGTCATAGACGTTATAGGATCTGTGTCCATCACAGAGATCAAGTATGTGAAGCTTCAACCTATTCTCTACACTAGTCTTAGAGATAGCAACTTTCACAGGAAAAACTTAACCAAAGTGTGAACGCAATGGTGATGCCAGGACAAGTACAATAACTCTCTCTTTTCTCCGGATAATAAAGCTAAACATAGCCCTTATGCTTTGTCTTGAAATGAATACAAAAGCAGCCCTTATACTTACAATGGCAGACTAGGAAAACAGAAATTTCACAATGCCATTCACATTGAAGACCCATAAAAAATTACAATTCTATGTTTTTTTAGCACACTTCAGCCCTTTCTCAGTGCAAAATAATATAATCAAAGCCAATTAAAGATGTTATGAAGTGACTTTGTCCAAAAACCTGTATGCTGGGCAGGACTTTTCAAAACACACACAACATTTGATGTTGCAAGGTAATAGGTTTACCATTGGTGCAGCCAAACTGTATGGTATAACTTATTATTATTGAAACCTTGAAGCATATTTGATTAAATGGGGAACTAACACTCTTTCTTTTAAGCAATTTTTGATTATAACAAGACTTCCTCAGTGTATTTGAACTTACATTCTTTTGTCCTCATAAAGGCTGTACACAGCTGCCAGACAAACTGCAACAAGATTTGGCAGAACTCTCGGATGTGGGCAAACACTTGCTGGACCATGCATACTGAAAAAAGAACAATATATTAAAATCATTTTACATTTACAGTATTATGTTAGATATTTCAAACGCCTGCTTGAGACTTAATTTTGTGGGTTTTTTTCAGTTTGATCTTTCAACTTAAACTGTGAAAGAATGTTGAAGTTTCTCACTAGAATGAGGGAAATATATCCCTAGAAAGCTACCTTAATCACCCATAAAAAGCAGCCCATGTACATACAAACAACCTTACTAATCTCATTATTGCTGGGTGAGCAGGCTTTATACAGCTGGGTGCTTAGCTTTATAATGCTGACTGACTTGATTTTATATTGCGGGTTAACCAGGCTGTAATCTGCTAACTGACCAGGCTTTTTACTGCTTCTTGACCAGTTTTTATAATGTTTGCTATCTTTTACACTGCTTGTTCACCAGGCTAATACTGCTGATTGACTGACCAGGCTTTATTCTGCTGGTTAATCAGGATTATACTGCTGACTGACTGACCAGGCTCTATTCTGCTGGTTAATCAGGGTTATACCGCTGGTTGACCAGACTTTATTCCGCTGGTTAATCAGGGTTATACTGCTGGTTAATCAGGGTTATACTGTTGATTGACCAGGCTTTATTCTGCTGGTTAATCAGGGTTATGTTTGTTTGTTTGTTTGTTTCATTTTACGCCTTTTTCCAACAGTATTTCAGTCATATAGGCGGGTAGTTTCCTAACCATCGTTCCTGGAGAGTTAAACCAGTACTAGACTACCTTCCTCTGCGCTAAACTACCAAAGCATCTCCCGGGGATCGAACCCACACCAGAGAGGTAACTGGATTAGAAGTCATTGACTCTAACCCCTCCACCACAGAGGCGGTCTAATCAGGGTTATACTGCTGGTTGACCAGGCTTTATTCTGCTGGTTAACCAAGATTATACTGCTGATTGACCAGGCTCTATTCTGCTGGTTAATCAGAATTATACTGCTGGTTGACCAGGCTTTACTTTGCTATTTAATCAGGGTTAGATTGCTGGTTGACCAGGCTATGTTCAGCTGGTTAATCAAGATTATACTGCTGACTGACTGACCAGGCTCTATTCTGCTGGTTAATCAGGGTTATACTGTTGATTGACCAGGCTCTATTCTGCTGGTTAATCAGGGTTATACTGTTGACTGACCAGGCTCTATTCTGCTGGTTAATCAAGATTATACTGCTGATTGACTGACCAGGCTCTATTCTGCTGGTTAATCAGGGTTATACTGCTGGTTGACCAGGCTTTATTCTGCTGGTTAATCAAGATTATACTGCTGATTGACTGACCAGGCTCTATTCCACTGGTTAATCAGGGTTATACTGCTGGTTGACCAGGCTATATACCACTGGTTAATCAGGGTCATACTGCTGGTTATTCAGGATTATACTGCTGATTGACTGACCAGGCTCTATTCTGCTGGTTAATCAGGGTATACTGCTGGTTGACCAGGCTCTATTCTGCTGGTTGACCAGACTCTTTCTGCTGGTTGACCAGGCCCTATTCTGCTGGTTGACCAGGCTTTATTCTGCTGGTTGACAAGCCTTTTAGGCTGGTTTGCAGGCTCTATATTGCTGGTTGACCTGGCTCATACTACTGGTTGACCAGGCTCTATATTTCTGGTTAACCAGACATTACACAGCTGGTTGATCTGGCTATTTATACTACTAACTGACAAGGGTCTATACTGTTGGCAATCAGGCATTATACAGTTGGCTTATCAACTTAATTTTTTTCTATTTTAATATCCTAAGAATTGATCATGTACAGTGCCGAAAATAGAAACTAGGTAATTCAGCAGAAGGGTTATGTATGCGTATTTGAATTTTTCTAACATCCAAATGTAAGAAATTTACTCATTACCTCCACCATTTCTTGTCATACAAACAAATTAAATTCATTTACAAAACATTGTCTGGTAACAAAATTCATTCCTTCAGAATATCCACCATGATTGCCTATTGCTGCCAGCTACATTGAAATAGAAAACAAGCAGAATTATTGCTTTGGCTATTGTGTTTTAATACAGAACATTCTTCTTTTCTACTTTTAAAAACACATAAGAAACAAGGCTTAGCCTCAAATCCATGGGAAAAAAACAACACATAAATTTACTCAGAATATGAATGGTACTGCTGTCAGCCACAAAAAGACAGAAAACAAAATAATTAGCAGTTTCGTGTATAGTATGTTGGTCCAATCAAGACACCATAATCAATAACTGTAAGCCTAATGATGATTCAATGATGTACAAGCAGTAGAGAATCCCATCCTAGCAAACCCTAAAATTATTTCAAAGCCATGCTTGTACCATTAATTAATCTAATTAAGTTCGTTTGCTTTTGTATTCATTCACTCATTTTTTTATTTTAGTTTTTTGCCAAGGGATATTTTATTATTTCGAAGTTTCAAAAGAAAGTAACCATTAAAATGTCATCTTTTTGTTTCTGAAACTTCCAGTTTTTTTCCCCACACACATGCATCATTTTGAAATCACTCTCTGTTTAAAAATAGTAAGACTGGAAGTTGGTATGAAGCTTGACTGCCAATTTACCAGTTCTACAACAACAATTCTACATTTATATTGAAGTCAATTTCAAGGCTTTTCCTCATGTTTTGGAGACAAGCTTTTACCAGAAGTATATAACACATTAATGAATGTACACACATTAAAAAAAAACAATAAGGTTACAGTACAACACAATTTCAATTATTTGTGAGACAAAAAAAAAATGTGTTTTTTCTGAGAAGTTGCTCTGGAGATATTTGTCTTACTTTGGGATGAACTAATACTGTTGTTGTCAAAATTAATCATCTATAGACATTTGCTATATAAGGGTTACACTGTAATTACATGGAAATATTCTATATTACATTTTTTTTGCCTGCATTTAACCTAACATAGACATTCAATTCAGATGTAAAGTTTCTTTTCAGGTTAACAGGTGGAGGAAGACTTTCAGAACCCCTATTATTATTCCAATGTAGGTATAGAAACTTACTTTGGTTTGTACTTTAAATCACTTTTATGGTTTTACTGAAGATTTGGTTGGTTGTTAGTCCCACTTACACTGTAATGGTCATACAGTGACTTTCAAGCTTTACTGGTGAATGTGGACCTAAGGTGACCTTTTACATATTAATTCAGGCACAAATGGCAGCTGAAAATCAACCACTGACAATCCATAGGCTTGCTGGACAGCTTCCTCACATGAAAAAAATCCAAAGTCCCTTACAAGTTTTGAATCAACAGTGGTTAGGAGCAATATGTTTGCAGTAAAACACCTTAACCACTTGGCCACAGACACCACCCTTTACTGCAAAATTTAAGGCACAAGTTAGCAATTAAATGTCTCAACCAATCATCAGTAAGACAGCTGGACATCTACATCACAAGAAATAATTTGAAAGACAACAGGGGGACACAAATTTATGAGGCAAAGGGATCAAGTAATTCAAGATCATTAATTTAAACCACTCTGACAAGAAGGCAATCCCATAATTTATAGAATTAATTAATTTATCATTATGATTTTTATGTAATATTTTCATCTATTAAAAAATACCGGTAATTCATACTTTTTTTTTAAGTACTTTTTGATTGATTCCAGTTTGATATTCTTAATATAATTTGGTTCATCCGGGAGGCAATTTGGATGCAACTTTATTACTAAACCATGCACACGAACCTTTGACTAACATAGCAACATCAAAGCCAGAATTATACAACTAACAAACAGCAGCTGCATAGAATAAAGCTCAGCACACATACTTCTATAAATCAAGTAAAATTATCTAGGAATTTGAAAGAGAAGTAGATTTTCAACAATAATGAATATACAAAAAATAAGCTCATAAATATAATCATATAGTATTAGAATTAATTTCCTGGATGAAATGGTTTGAAGCAGTTATCTGTCAAATCTACTAATGGTTATAGAGATGTATGCTAGATGCTATAATTATATCAACAAAAACTTATTTATAGCTTTTAAGGAAAAGGAAAAATTAAAAGGTTAGCATTAAAGGAAGCTTTAACCTGAAAAACATTTTATTTTATCTGTTCCTGGAAATAATCAGTACTGAGCTATGAGTGTTAAATTTCTTCCTCAAGGAAACAAAATGCATGCCCCTGACAGGGTGTGAACCCACTCAGGTTTTATGTGATTCTTATATTATCATTTTTTTATTTATTTTTTGATGGTTATAACTAACACAACCCACATTTGATCCCTGTAATGTCATTTTGGGACTTTATCACTGTATAAGTAAACAAAGACTTCACGTTCCCTGCTGTGCATTGTTTGTTGCTATAGTTGGAAGCTCAGAAGAACCACCAAACTTATGCAAGTTACTTTAGCTTGCCATATTGTTATATCAAGGCTGGAAAGTTTCATCAATGCTGTAAAGCCACATGACAATAAGTAACCTTGAAAATCTCTTCTTTGAGAGTCAGCAACCTTAACCACTCCCCTTATCAGTCAGTAACCTTAACCACTCCCCCCATGTAAGTCAGCAACCTTAACCACTCCCCTAATCAGTCAGCAACCTTAACCACTCCCCTTATCAGTCATTAACCTTAACCACTCCCCCCATGTAAGTCAGTAACCTTAACCACTCCCCTAATCAGTCAGCAACCTTAACCACTACCCCCATGTAAGTCAGCAACCTTAACCACTCCCCCCATGTAAGTCAGTAACCTTAACCACTCCCCTTATCAGTCAGTAACCTTAACCACTACCCCCATGTAAGTCAGTAACCTTAACCACTACCCCCATGTAAGTCAGCAACCTTAACCACTCCCCCCATATAAGTCAGCAACCTTAACCACTCCCCCCATATAAGTCAGAAACCTTAACCACTCCCCATGAGTCAGCAATCTTAACCACTCCCCTTATGAGTCAGCAACCTTAACCACTCCCCTTATGAGTCAGCAACCTTAACCACTCCCCTTATGAGTCAGCAACCTTAACCACTCCCCTTATGAGTCAGCAACCTTAACCACTCCCCTTATGAGTCAGCAACCTTAACCACTCCCCTTATGAGTCAGCAACCTTAACCAATCCCCTTATGAGTCAGCAACCTTAACCAATCCCCCAATGTAAGTCAGAAACCTTAACCACTCCCCCCATGAAAGTCAGCAACCTTAACCACTCCCCCCATATAAGTCAGAAACCTTAACCACTCCCCATATGAGTCAGCAATCTTAACCACTCTCCTTATGAGTCAGCAACCTTAACCTATCCCCTTATGAGTCAGCAACCTTAACCACTCCCCTTATGAGTCAGCAACCTTAACCACTCCCCTTATGAGTGAGCAACCTTAACCACTCCCCTTATGAGTCAGCAACCTTAACCACTCCCCTTATGAGTCAGCAACCTTAACCAATCCCCTTATGAGTCAGCAACCTTAACCAATCCCCCAATGGAAGTCAGAAACCTTAAAAACTTCAGGGTTGTCCAAAACTGACTGATTTTTTTATCAACATGAATTTCAACATGTGTGTGGTACATTTGGGTAAGAACCAAAATCTTATTCATGATTTAATTAACAATGTTATTATCATTTTCAAAGAAAGACTTTAATGCATATAAAATTATGTCCCATATCAGGATCAAGAGAAGGTTCTTTCAAGGACAGTCACATTTAATTATTTTCAGTTTGCATGCATTTTGATTAAAATTTTCAGAATATTAAATAAATTAAACCACAGAAAGGAGAAAGAGCATGTTTTGGCATTTACCATCAAAGCGACATGCAAAACATACAGTGCTGGAAAAATCAATTGGGAAGAACACTTTGTGCATGTCAACATAATTATCTTTAACGTTTTACCCCATGAGCATATTGCGAAAAATGGCCGTTTTCATTGAAAAGCCTCCTGTTACAAGTTCAAACTGCCATGAAACTATGAAAAATGCTTCAATACTAATGAAACTTGGCACAAATGTTGACGACACCATAGTCTCTGTAACAGCATGCTCAATGGTAAATTTCCTGTTACCATGGCAACGGGGGAACGTCTCAAAATTGCCAAAAATCACTATTTTGCATTGTTTTTTTCCATCAAAACTGATTTCAAAGTGCTGCAACTTCTCAATGAATTGAGATAGAGTTAAAAGCTTTTCAACGTCTGTTACTAGTTACCCTAAGATCGACCTGATGCCAATTTTAGCCTGTCACATGTCCAAAATTTTCTTGGCGATGAGGGGGACTCCTCATCCCTTCAAACCCCCCTAACAGAAGGGGGCACATCCCCCTTCTGGCAACCCCCTGATGTAATATTTGGATGGGGGATGGCGCCGAAAAAGTGGTCACTTTTTTAACAACATTTCTCAAACGAAAAACAGTGTTTGGGGCCTAAATAGGGCATTCTTTCACTGTTTGAGGCCTCGAAAGGGGGGGCAAAAAGCCGTCAAAACACGCTTATATAAGGGAAAAGGTTAATCCCTTACTGAATCCCCACAGTGAAATAGGTAAAAGTCGAATATGACAAAAATTAAATTATTTTTCAAAACAAGTTGCACAGAAAATTTTCCATTCTTTAATTCCACTTTTTTGAAGAATAGACATAAATGTATTCCTAAACAAATGTGTAATTCTTGAACAAAATAATAAACTTTACCGACTCGCTAAAAACAGATGAATTGGACATGCTGTTTTAACGCATTTCATACAGATTCTTTAATGATCGAGTTTAAATGATTTAGCCAACCTTTAGTTTTATCAGTGTGTCACTTATAAAAGTAAATCAAAGGTGGCACGGACTTTTATTATGACAAAACAAGAGACGATTCTTACAAGTCATGTAAATTTATGTTGTGGTGACATAGCGTGTCTTCTACCAGACTGAATCACAATGTTTAAACCTTTAAAGGACGTTTTCGGGAGTTTTCATATAGACATATAGGCAAAATTAAAACTGTTCCAATTCAAGGGCATATAACTCAAAAACGAGAACGGTGACCCCAATTTTTATTTTCGCTTAAAATGTTTCTGGTATTGTATTCTAACAACATTCCAAGTTTAAAGAAATTCTATTGAACAGTTTAAATTTTGCCTATATGTATATAATTATGAAAACTCCTGAAAACGTTTTTAAGCACTTAGTTAACATGCCAGAATAACTCTGGCAATGACGTCCCATGGTACTGCTTATTACGTCATCTTGTTGACAATAAGCGACACAATTTTTAATCTGCTATAATACAATACACTGAAACATTTAATCACCAATCCAGAGGCACATTTACATTGTATAGAGGCTGCTGTGTTTGATTTTTATTTGTTTGGGTTGTCAGACCAAACAAATAATGGTAGCGAAATTTCAGATCCTGATGCTGGTAATTGCAAATGCCGAAAGTAGTCCTCTTTTTTGAAGCGGTTACTTCCCTTTATAATTATGTACACTAATGCTGAAAAATTCTGGGGTGATCACTGCATAAAGATTGTCAAATGACAGGCGCATTAATTTTCAAGCAAAATAGTTCCCGAATGGTCAAAGATTTCTAATATTGTTTTATTCTTTATAGATATACATGCTTATAGTAAGCTCCATGATTATTTACATCTGTGACCAACAGGTTTAGCGTTGAAATAATAAGAGTTACAAACCCTAATTTAGAATGATATGATTTTCTTCAGGCCCTAAACATATAACTTCACCCTGGCCGAGGGGTTTGCACTCTTTGCTTAGGAATCAAGAGGTCCGGAGTACAAATCCCAGTTAAGGCAACTCATTTTTTTTAATTGTTTAAGTCAAATAAACATTGAATTAAATATCAGTGTTGCAATTAGTCTTTTAGACAATTTACTATTACAGTTAAAAACACTGGAAGGCATTGGTGACACTATACAAAAACAAATTGGTTTATACTCTCACAACCTTCACCTTTCTGACATTCTTAGACCCAAACAAATTCAGCGCCTTCTGTGCTTTGATTGACTTTGGTACTTCTTTTTGTTTTACATTTAGTTGGCAACATTAAAACCTCCCTATATGAGGGTAAGTGACCTTAACCACTCCCCCTTTGTTATTATACTAAGCCTTTATCCACACAGAATATCTACAGATATTCAGATTGAAGTTAACATTTCAAAGAATTTTGCTCTAGTTTTTTAACATGCTGCTTTAACAGCGACACTGATAATTTTGATAGTGATGACTGCATTGAAGAAAATTTCACGTTGTTATTATATTATATTTCAACCAAAAATACATTAGACAGACATTTCCAATTATCAGCTCTTCTGTGTCCATTTTCACCATGGCAACAGAGATGCCTCTTTGTCAATCTAGTTATCGTTTAAATGGTAAAGCAATGTTTGTAACATTATAATTACCAGAACAAAAACATCTCATGTTTCAAAAACAGGTGATTATGCTGTGGTTTACAATGCCTTTAATTATTTCATGGTAAAAGTTTCATCACTGATGTAAAGAATCAATATCATACTGCCGATTCAGCTTTCATTATTTTTGGCTCCTAAGGAATACTGACCATTCCTTGTATCTTAAACTGAACAGACAGATACAGTCTAAACTTGAATCTATAAACCAGTCTAAATGTAAAACATCTGATTGGATGATTTTCAAAGCATTACTGACTGGAGCATCTGATTGGCTAACTGAAAAATTGAATTCAGCCAATGAAAAACTGCAGTAATGTAGCTAAATGTTCCAATATAAACGGTAAAACCTGTTCAATCCGAAAATAAGATTAAAGATTGCTCTGCATCTGTGGTGGGGAAAAAGGGAACAAATTACATGTCTTGTTAACAATGCAATTTAACTTTTTAATCATGTGACACCAACACTATAGATCATTTGGCAAAAAAAATCTCAGGTGTCCCTTCCTGCATTAGACATGAGCATCCACCTCACTGACCTCCAATATTAGCTTGCTGAATAGTTCCTCACATGAAATTATCCAACTTCCCTTAAAGGATTCAAAACCAAAGCTGTGACAGATATTTGAAATGATATTTGAAGTTGGCACTCTTAACCACTAGTCCACAGAGGCCATATAACTACCCAAACAAATGGTGACAACACAATTTATATTTCACTGTATTGTAAACAATATAAATATTTGGCTCAATACAATAACATCCTCTTGGCAGGAGGCAGATTTCATGTCAAATGTAGTAAAATATAAAATAAACAATAAAACTTACCTTTTAATGAACTCTTTAACCACTTCTAGGCCTGCATTTTGACAATTCAGTGCCTGAATGTATTCTTGAACAAACTGTCGCATTCGGGGAAATTTCCCAAAATCCTGAAAAAAAATCATTATTTCAAAATGTAAGTCACAGAATGTGTAAATTGTGAAACCACTGTCGAACAAAACTCTATTTCTTCTTAAACAAGAGCAGGTTGAACCGGGTGAATGCTCCCAGACTAGGTTTTGGACACAGAAAAGTATATCTTTGTACTTCCAGAGTTCTGTCCCAGACAAAGTTCAAAGTGTGATAATTCCAAACTTAGGCAAGGCAGAGTTACTGTCCTTTGCACTGCACTTAACTCAATGAGAACTATATACCGACTTGCACCTGACACGTCCTCTCAATATGTTGATCATTTCTGTGAAACAGGTGTAAAATCCGACTTCAAATAACGAAGTTATGGGCCAGACACAATTTTGCTGCAAGGTCATGCTGTGACCTTGACCTTCAAGGTAGCAACCCAAATGTTGCTCGCAACACCTTGTATCAATATGGTTATCATTTCTGTGAAATAGTTGTAAAATCCGACTTCAAATAACCAAGTTATGGGCCACACACGATTTTGCTTCAAGGTCATGGTGTGACCTTGACCTTCAAGGTAGCAATCAAAATGTTGCGCGCGACACATAGTCTCAATGGTGATCATTTCTGTGGAATAGTTGTAAAATCCAACTTCAAATAACAAAGTTATGGGCCGGACAGGAATTAGGGACAGATGTACGGATGTATGACGGACAGACGACCCGGCAACTCTATGCTCCCCGAAATTTTTCAGGGAGCATAATTACAACAACAACAACAACACAACAACAACAACAACAGTCACTCTCAAACTATGGCTTTTAAAAAATATGAACCTCTGTACCGCCAACACCTTTTAGCAACAACGGAAATGTTTGTCTCTGAAGCAGAGGTTATAACTGTAAGACCATTATAAGATGAAAATCATATTATGTAATGACTATCCTACATTTCAATGTTACATAACCTGATATTGATTATTTTACCATTTTGTTTTATAACAACAAGTTCCCATGCCTTTCAGATTGATAATTTCTAGCAAGGTAACCATATAAGAAAATTGGAAAAGAATTTATAAACTTACAGCAAAAAACTTTTTTTTTCAGGTAATACCATACACATAATTTAATTATTTTGTCAGGTTTGAAGGTGTTTTGTAGTTTTTTTTTAGTTGTTTTGGGTGTTTTTTCCCCATTATATGATAAGTATCAAATTATGCTGGTATGCTGGATGTGGGGATCTTTCATATTGTTTTAGAATTTAACAGTTGTTTGTGTCAACATGTTTATTACCTTAGGCCATAAAAAAATCTGTGTTTCATCTCTTAAAAGTAATAAAGGATATGGGATGTCTTTTTGTTATTGTTTTTTTAATTCAAAATAAAGTATATCAAACATATCTCCATAATTTTTTCTTGAATGATCGTTACTAAAGTTTTTTACAGCCAACAGTATATTACTACGAAGGGTCAGGTTTTCTGAAACACACGATCTTTTAGGTATTATTATCATTTAATCAATGCGTAACTCGGTTACGGATCTTGTCTCGACAAAAGGTTACGAGGCTTGATATTGTCTTGTTTAGTCACAGTCTCGTAGAAGTTTTTTATACGACAGATCTTATATAATTATTATATATCAAACCACAGTATGTAATACTAGAAGTACAATAAATAAGTAGAAAGTAATATGTCTCAGCACAATAATTTCCAACTTTTATTGAAAACTTATATCTCCTATCTTATAGACATATTGTTACCTTAGTGCAGTAACGGGTTAAGTCCTTCTAAATTCAATAGGAGTTAACCAGTTATTGCACTAAGGTGACATTTTTCATTTAACTATTATATTATGTTTCTGGAACTGGCTAACCTTAAAAATGACTTAATATACATTTTTTTGCTTATCTACTACCTATATATCTACATAATTATGTACATATTATTAAGAAAGAGCTTTTTTAAATATTTTATTTCTTGCTGAATTTATTTCATAGACTAATGTCCTCTCTGGCAGGTGTTACTAAAATTATTTTTTCAAACTCTAAACCAGCTGTATTTTCTTATTTAATAACTGTCCATTTTTAATATGATGGATATTCATATAAAAATTTACAGTTACTCAGCAAATCAATAGTTACTCAGTCAACAGTATGGTCAGACTGAATGGACATAAACTTACATTACTTTTAGTGATTACTTTTAGTGAACATCACTCAAAATACAACTCGTGACCCACTCTGCTCTGGTAAAAGTAAGGATCATACCTGTGAAGTTTGGTCAAAATTTTAATACACATTGTGGTAAAAGAGGAGATTTTGTTAAGAATTGTGAATGACCAAAGACTATGAATGGCAAGACACACTGCCATCACAGAAGCTCAAAAAGTGAGGTGGTACACAAACATCATCTGATGATGACAAAGGCACAAACACCTATACACTGGCATATAGGAAGGCTCTCCATAGTAAAGCTAAACTGTGATTTAATTGTTTTGTACATGAGTAAGTAAATACATTTCAGCATTTTTTAACCCTTAATTTTCTAGTGGCAACTGAATCAACCCATGTGACCAGTTAAGACCAAGATTAACTGACTGATCATGATCCGCACAGGTGGCCATTCAGTCTATACTTATATGAAATTTTCCAGCAAAAAATGATAAATGGTTTTGTACAGATTGTCCAGAAAAATGGACATGTCCATGTAAGATATTTATAGTGGTAAAGATCATAGGAACTCTGGAACAGGACCGCATATTGCGGCGCATAAATCCGAATCCGTATCGGCTTTACATATAGTTTGTCCGACCTTTGAATATCTCTTCATATTATGCGAGCGGATGGTCTTTATTTATCTAATCTCAATTAAATATAATCTGCTAATTTAAAAATCAGTCAAATATACGGTATATTGAAAAAAGAAAAGGAGTGACATCCGCCATTTGCCGCAACGTTCGGCGTAAGTTACCCCCCTTGATATGCTTGATTTTTGTTTTAATTTTTCTAGTAATGAATACGAGATGAGTGCCTAAAATATTTATCTATGGATCATGTTTAAATATTCCTTTTTTCAGTTAGACAAAATCAGTTGGACCATATTACTAAAGTGTCTGTTTTCTCCATTTTAACAAATCAATACACAAATACGCCCGTTATAATGCCGCCTATACATGTCAACACGTGTACAAACAATAAACCGTTAACGTTATATCCGGACGATACCTGATAGTTGACAAAAATAACGGGAACAAAATTCTGAAAAAATAGTAATCAATTGTAGCCAAAGGGGAAAAACTCATGCCGAAAACGTTGCGGCAAATGGCGGATGTCACTCCTTGTCTTTTTTTATAATACCGTAAAATTTGACCAATTTTAAAAGAGACAGATTGGGTTCAATTGATAATATATTTTTTGAGTCCATTCACTCGGATAATACTAAAAGATATTTAGATGTAGCAGAAACGTATTTAAAAACCGTTACAAGATCGAAAATATACGCCGCAATCTGCGGTCCCGTTCTCGAGTTCCTATGGTAAAGATAATGGAAATCTTTGTCCATCATGGTTGAAATTTATCAATGCATAAATCAACTAACTTTTAACTATCTGACATATAACCTTTCATAAATTTAATACACATGAAACTAAATAAACTTTATTGAACCACATAAGGGGAAGGTATTCAATATACTATAATATATTAATATTTATTTAACAACGTAGAAATCAATATTGCATTCTTCCTCTACAGCAAGTGAAAATGCCAAACCATTTACGACTCAATACTACATTTAATTAATATTTCATTAATCACAACAATGTTTGCTAATAATTTAAGAGAAACATTCTGGTTTTTTTCTTTATTATTAAACATTCAAGCTCTGCAGCCGGAAATTCAATTAGGAAACATGGCAATTTTCAACAACAACAAAAAATCTCAATTACATCACAAATATTTGAAAACTCTTTATGTTATGGCAGATCATCTGCTGTAATTAGAGCCATGTCATGACAAAATCAACATAATGGGTTTGCGACCAGCATCCGCGCAGTCTGATCAGGATCCGTGCTGTTCGCTATCAGTTTCTCTACTTGTTATTGGGTTTGTAAGCGAACAGCATGGATACTGATCAGACTGCGTGGACGCGCAGGCTGGTCTGGATACATGCTGGTCGCAAACCCATTATGTTGGTTTTGTCATGACGCGGCTCATTTGTTTTAAGCATTACAGGCTTTACTGACTAATTTCTCAGGAACAATTACAACAAAAAAGGTTAAATTTGTGTATGTCAACTTTATTATCTTTAACCCCTTGATTTAAATCCCACTAAGGAACATTAATAATATTTTTTAAGAGCTAATAATTTACAAGCAAAGAAACTATTTGCTTCCTCGTGGTTTTTAAGCCTGTTGTTTTACAATGGTGCTTACTGACATCTGAAATGATGCGGAGAGGGGAAAATACATTATTGCATATCATCACCTTAGTGCAATAACTGATTAACTTGTATTGATTTAGAAGAACTTATTATGTTACTGCACTAATGTGACAATATTGGTTTGGTGTTTCTGTTAGTATTACCCATGCCGGAATTTTCATCTGACATGGGGTGCCGGACGAGTTGCATGACAAACAATGATGTTTTTTTAGCTCATTTTAGTATGTAACTCTATGCCTTGAATGACCTAATTTCGCCGTAATGAATAAAACTGTAAATTCATTTGATATTCTAAGAAAATTGTTACGGATGAAATAACATGAATTTCCATGAAAATTTTTTAATTGAGGTAAAGCATTTGAAATATGATAGAATATGCAAGAAAAAATATCTGACATGTTTGCCTTTCATTGGAATATCCATCCTGCTGACATGCCAAGTTATTGCCTAATGGGAAAGTACCCTTGGGACGGAAATTCTGATCTGAAGTGCATTATATGACAGATAATTTTAGTCTCTTTTCACCATTTAAACTTAAACAGAGCCTATGTGAGTGATTACAAACGGAGACACAATCCTTGAATAAGATCAATCTTGCATCAAACCCCTCGTGAGTTATCCCCTTATCTTAACACCCACTAGCTGAAACATTCATTATCACCGCTGTAAAGCTCTAAACTTTTAATAGAACCATTTACACTTAAAGTTCCAGGCATCCATATAAACAAATTAAGTTCCATAAGAATCTTTTGAAATAATATTTTAAGTTAAAAAAAAAACTTAAATATTTGCAATTCAAAAAATTGCATGTTTTATGCAAAAATGGCAGAATTTACATGTTTTAGTCACCATACTGATGCCATATTTGTATATTTAGACACATTTCAAATATATAACATAGATTTGGAAGTGCATCAGACTAGCACAAGTCATTTAACAATATTTTCACTCTTACCACCCTGAATATAGTTTTTTTTTCAATCTCAATCTGGACAATTCCATTCATCATTTTTATGGGAACTTTCAAAATAAATACTGACTGGATAGGGAAGAACAAATGATGATTAGACAGCATGGATATACCAGCAGAACTGCACTGGGAGTCCGTCCTTCGGGTAAAATCTACTGCCTAAATTTTCATGAAAAATGAGACAAAATGCTTAAAGCTACTGACCCAAATACATGTTTCTTTATGATTACACCAAGAATCCGCCTTATCATCACCTTATTTGTTAGTTATAAAATATACATCAAAGTTAAAGTTTAAATAAAATCAGTAGGACCACCTAACAGTAACTGTTAATATGAATCGCTTGAGACAAATGTACATAAAGCTGCATATGTCAAGTTTTAGCTCACAAACTAAATTGTGACAATTTAATTTCAATTACAGGGTAATATAGTGCAAAAACCTTAAATAAACTAGCAAAGTACATGATCCATAAAGTTTCATGTACATGCAAGGAACTGTTACATAGTTTTAACTTTGGATGACACTATTTCGATAAAAATACAGTGGAGCCTTGCTAATCCGAACCCTTCTAATCCGGAATCCTTTCTTATCCGCACGAAGTGTCCGGTCCCGATTTTATTCGTTCTATTTTCAATAGTAAAAAACCTTTCGGATCCGGAACCTGTCTACTCCGAATTCCGGACAATTTTTTCAATTTTTGTTCTTATTTTACTCTAAAATTTACCTCTCGGATCCGAACAGATTTTGCCAAATGTCACACCTTCATTCAAAATAACAAATAATCGATCGCACATCTTGCAGGTGTAAACATACACCAAACTGATAAGTGTTATTTCGCTTGATTAATGGGTGAAACGTAAGATATGCGAAGGTGTGAAAATTACACTTAGCTTGCCTCGATATCTTCTATAATTGCTTAATTGATTGTTTTTCGTCAGCTTCTATAAATACTTTGATATAATGCAATAGAAATATCTTTTAATCCCTTGTATTGGATTCAATGATACGTGATTAAGTAATGAAAATTAATGGAAACTGTCAGTGAGTTCGGATAGTCGCTGAATCGGATAAGAGTAAACAACAATTGACAAATGCTGGTACGAATATTTAATCATGTCTCGGCCTCCTGTTTAACATCGTAGGTCAACTTACCCTTGAGGACATAATATTTGTGCTTATTTTTTATTTTAATTTCTTTATTTTTGTATTCACATGTATTAAAATGAACGATAAGAGACTGCGAAAATAAAATATCTAAATTGCAATTTCAACTGCATTCCCGTTTTCTTTCCTTAAACTATTTTGCAAATAACATGAAAAAAAAATGTAAAAAACCTTCTACTTCAGAAACCTTTCTAATCCGGAAACCTTTCTAATCCGAACTTTTCTTCCGGTCCGGACGAGTTCGGATTAGACAGGTTCCACTGTAACACAAATGTAGGAAAATAGCTTTAAATCAGCCCTTCAGCTTTTATTTTCTGTTGGAAAGACAATTATCTGTTGTTTCAAACTATAAGTATTTCAGTAATTTTATTTTGGGAAAGTGCATCATATCACTGTTAACCTATCTTCAAATTAGTGTCCTGAAAGCTATTTATAGCTCATCAGTGACATTTATCAGGAAGCGACTTGTCTGCTTTTACTAATTTAGATATAGAGAGCATACTGGTAGATCAGAGGTATGAAGGGGTTTCCATTTTCCTTACATATTTCATTGTCGGCATCACCTTAGATTTTTGATTTGACAATTATATGAAATGATCGATTTTAAAATTACCATATTAAACATTTAGAAAAGCTGAGGGTTGCTTCAACATTTGGCAGATGTAATGTCTTACCATATTATGTTTGAGAATCCTCTGTACAACAGGGGTGAATAGCTCTATCACAATACTTGATCTGGGACTGTTTTTGCAGTGCTGAAAAAAAAAAGAAAAAAAAGAAAATCAATACAATTATAACAAGAGCCATGTTAGCATGGCCATGCCCCACCGAATGTGTTTGCTCATTGCAATAATGTATATGTAGTAGAGCAGAAGAATTCAATTTAAATAGATCTTTTGGTAATGAAAACTGATGGCTGAAGTAATTACAGATTTGAAACCTATGTGAATATTGATGGCTGAAAATAACAAAGGGCAATAACTGAAAAATAATGCAGGGTAGGTTATCATTCTTGTGTGCTGCACTCCTCCTCAATGAGATCTATCCACCTATGAAGTAACTTCTTAGTTTCAAGTTGATACCTTTTTGAGATAAGTTCCGGACAAAAAGTATGACAATAACTCAAAAATTATGTAGGGTGGAGTTATCATTCTTCTGCACTGCAAACCTCCTGAGTGAGATCTATCCACCCATGAAGTTTCTTGTTGATATCACAAAGGATTTTTGAGTTATGCTCTGGACAAAAAGTTTGAAGCTTAAAATTAAAGCTCAGAATATAAGCTAAAATTTACAAAAGCTATCCTTTCAGTGGATAGAGATAATGATTTTAAATAATTTTAATTGATGTTGCCACATTACTCTATGTGCTCTAATTTCATGACGTCAATGGCAAAATTTTACAATTTAAATTGTTACATTTTTAACGTGCTAAGTGGACATATTTATGTGCTTCCTGTAATGCAGCATATTTTCCTCACAACAAAGTGCATTTCTCACCAAATTTTTATTCATTTTTGATATTTTTTTTTTCTGACATTAACATTCAAATATATAGTTTGGCTACAGAGGAACTAAATTTCGATTACTTCACTGTGAAATTATGTAACTGTGAAATATTCAAAATATAATTTCACTGTGAAATTATCAAAATATAACTTCGCTGTGAAAAAAGCCAAATATAATTTCACTTAGAAAATTGTAATTTCACTGTGAAATTATCAAGAGATATAATTTCACAGTGAAACAAGAAATGTGTCATCATGCCACCGATGCCCCCGCATGCAGCCAAAATTTCAAATGTTATAATATTTAGTTCCATATTTGTTTGCACAAATTTTTTTTTCATTCTAAGTGTTCAAAGCCCTTAAAACTTTTCAATGTTAACACAAACCATTTTATACAATGTTCAAGGCATTGAAATTGTTCAGTCTTAACCTTTTAAAAATAGCATATTTGTAGCCAAAATAATGGCTACATACATTTCCACAAAAGTATGAGTGCTGAAACTGAAAGTTCAAAATTTTTCCAACATTCAGGAAAGATAAGTTTGTCCAAAATCATTGAACCACGACCAAATTGAAACTTAAACTGCTTATTCCTAAGATGTATCTATATTATTTTCAAAGTGAAAGGGACATAACTCTGCCAAAAAGTCATCAAACCATGACCAAATTCCAACTTGACCTGCGCATTCCTTTGACATATTCATATGTCAAATTTGAGTAGTTGGGTAGATAATGAACAGAAACTGTAAATTTCAAATTATTTTCAAAGTGAAAGGAGCATTACTCTGCCAAAAATCAATCATTGAACCATGACCAAATTCGAACTTGGCCTGGGCATTCCAAAAACATATCCATCTGTTAAATTTGAGTTGAATGTGTAATACTGTTGGGGAGATAATAAACGGAAACTAAAAATTTCATATTATTTTTTATGTGAAAGGGGCATAACTCTGCCAAAAATCATCAAACCATGACCAAATTTTAAGTTGACCTACGCATTCCTTTGACGTATCCATATGTAAAGTTTGAGTTGAATGTGTTCTTGCGTTGGGGAGATAATGAACGGAAACTGAAAATTTCATATTATTTTCAAAGTAAAAGGGGCAAAACTCTGCCAAAAATCATCAAACCATGACCAAATTCGTACTTGACCTGTATTTTCTCATGACATATCCATATGTCAAGTTTGAGTTGAATGTTTTATACCATTTGGGAGATAATGAACGGAAACTGAAAATTTCATATTCTTTTCAAAGTAAAAGGGGCATAACTCTGCCAAAAATCATCTAACCATGACCAAATTCTAACTTAACATGTATTTTCTCATGACATATCCATATGTCAATTTTGAGTCAAATGTGTTGTACCGTTGGGGAGATAATGAACGGAAACAGAAAATTTCATATTATTTTCAAAGTAAAAGGGGCATGACTCTGCCAAAAATCATCGAACCATGACCAAATTCGAACTTGACCTGTTTTTCTCATGGCATATCCATGTCAAATTTGAGTTCAATATGTGCAACGGTTATTATGATAATGAACGGAAACTGATGATGAAGGAAGGATGGAAGGATGGAATGATGGAATGACGGAATGACGGAATGACCGAACAGGGTAACACTATATGCCCCTGCCATTATATGGCGGTGGCATAAAAATCAAAATATAATTTCAGTGTGAAATAATCATAATTTATCATACACCCGTGCCAATTTTGCGACTCTGTTAAAATGGTATTGCAGGGCCATGCATATATTTTGATGTGATGTCATTAGCGTTACACAAACATAGTATAATGACCCGCTAAATGTTAGCGTTATACTATAGACACATCAATGAAAAATTTCTATTTTTGACTATTTTCGGTATGTGATAAATAAAATATTAAATTCATGTAAGTTCATTACTGAATTCATTGAACTCGTTGAATAAAATAATATTATGCTTGTCAGAGGCTTGCATAATATAATTGTATTCAACTTGTGCAGTACATTCAGTATTGTTCTTACACTCATTCAATATCCTCTATATAATTTCACTGTGAAATAATCAAAATATACTTTCAATGTGAAATTATCAAAAAATAATTTCATTGTGAAATAATCAAAATAAAGTTTCACTGTGAAATTATCAAAAAATAATTTCACTTAAATAATTAAAATATAATTTTACTGTGAAAAATTTAATAAATCACTGTAAAACTATCAAAATATAATTTCACTGTGATATCATCAAAATATAATTTCACTGTGAAATTATCAAAATATAATAATAATTTAAATATCTATTGAAAAGCTTATAATCAAATAACGATAATCATCTTCCCATTAAATTTCTCCTATAAAGGAAAATATTTTCCATGAAGGAATAATTGAACATAATTATGATAATTATCAGCAAAAATATAGAATCAGGCAAAATTTATGATTACCATGGTAACATAAGAATACATATATTTGCAATGTCATCATAGCATTGTAATTATTCAATGCAGAACTATAATCTGACCTTGTTTCATAACTCAATCAGCTTAAGGCAGCTTCGGTTCACATTTTTGCAAAACAGCCCATGGCTTTTGCATTGGGCTGTTAGTGGCAACAATAAGAAAATTGAGAAATTTTAGTAAACTAAGTATAAAAGCATTCATATTTATCAGCTGATAATACACATTTCCTGTTTTCCCCATAAAATCCATACTTGCCTAATATGATGATAGCGGGATAAAAGAGGAAGGGGAAATGTTAACTTTTTTATGGTCATTGCCATGTAGTCATTTCACGATTACTTTTATGTAAAAAGAAAACCGCAACAAAAACACTAAAACAATGACTCATCAAAAGTGATAATTACATTTTGTCAAATTCTGGCACTTACATTGTAAGTTTGAAGAAAACACTACAAATAACTTGCAAAACACAATGCCACTGCAAAGCATCCTTGAAATTTAATGATAGCTGCCGAAGAATAACATTCTTTTCCAGTTTACAGAAGTAACATATATGGTTTTTATAAAACCCGGAAATATCAAAGTTAATCATAGTCATTACAAGAAAGCAGATATCTAAAATAAATATTTCTTTTCTCCTTAAGGATAATTTTAAAAATCTCTAGAATTCTTTGTATTTCCAGGGTACCACTGCCTTTAAGCAATACAATGAGAGTTTGTTTGTTTGTTATCAAAGGAGGTGTTGTTCCAAGTAAAGAATTAATAAAAGACACCTGCTGATCAAAATAGCTCATATAGAGTTCAAAGGGTCACCACTGGGCTATTTTGACACAACAGGATTTGAAATAATTTTTAAACAATTTAATACTATTTAATGCAAGTCTACAGCATTTCCCATTATTATTATTTTTTTATTGCGTAAAATGACATACAATGAAAATGCTTTTAACTCAAATTGGGCTAAAAAACTAAAATTAATGCTTTTAACTCAATTTGACCTAAGAAACACACAAAATTTCTATTTACAATTGAATTCTTGATGTGATATTTATTTATTATCTGCTTTATACTATTAAGTTCTAAGTGCCAAGTCTGATCTAGGGAGGATTTTTAAATTTTATGTTTTTTGGCTCTAAGACCTCGGTGGAGTTCCTTTAAAGAGTTGGTTCAAGAGCATTCATACTCCTGAGTCAAGGTTGTAACCGTTAACACTGTAAACATGCCAGAAAAGGTTGCTTTTGTTTTACTTTCAATGACATAACTTCTTATAGACTGCAGCCTACACTATATTTCCCAAGACAAGAGCTGTCGGTAGGACAGCACGCTCGACTATTCTAATTATGTAGTAGGGTCCGAAATACATCTTTTTGGTTATTTATCACTTTCTGATGTTTTCATATCTTTGCGCTAATTTTTATTAATGCTGAATACTCTTCTACTTGGAGGTAGAGCGGGAATTTGGTCAGCGTGAGGAAAAGGAGGTCTTTTTGGCGTGGGTTAGATATTTATCTTTAAATGTAGTTAAATGTTGAAGTAATGGATAATTTCTTACATTAAATATATTATGCTGTATTGCTAAATCATTCCTATATTTTAATGTTCACTTATTTTGGCTTTTTATTTAAATTTATACCTTGTAAATGTTTGACATTTTGAGATGGCATTTTTAATGACCGAACTTCTTATTCTTCTTCTAATTTAACTAATATAACTAGTTTCGGATCTCAAGTCTTTAAATGCATAATACTTAATATCTAATTTGTTCCTGTTTAACAGCACCAGTTTTAGTATTGGAGAAGAAAGATATGTGTGATAGAGAGATAAATATAAAGGTTTACAGACTCCTTAAGTTTGGTGAGTAACCTGAGTAATTTGTAAAGATATGTATGATAGAGACGTGTGTTTGATAGGGACGTGTGTAAGTTATGTAATTTGTATTTTGATAACATATCTTATATTTTTGATTAATGAATATGAATGAATTATGATTAAAACGGACCACTGAGCTGTGTATGTTTTATGTAAATAATAATAATATATGTAATAATTAATAATATGATGAACTGAATTGATAATATATATATTCTGTTCATATATGTATATTTATATATTTTCAGAACCATAAATATAAGAGGTCATATAAAATGTCAATTTGATGAATAAATATTTGATTGAAGCAGTGTTGTTTGTATGCTAAACCGTATAGACCAGTCCTGCCACAAATGGAGCCCCCAGTGAGGATAACAACAAGAAGAAAGTAGAAAAGAAGTGAACGAAGAAGTGTAAAACTGTATAATTTCTAACCGCCATATTTGTTTATTTAAATTACATGGTGCCTTAAGTGGTGCTTTTATAAAGAGAAGTTGTGATAAATAATCTTGAACTAGTTCAAAGTATTAATACACTGGATAATATAGTTTATATGACAAGCAATTTTATTGCCATAGATTTTCTACATTGATTAATCAACTCGGACATTGATTCTACACTTTCAAAGATATGACATTACTTATTAAGGAGATTCAGATTGTTTAAAGTTTCAACCCATTAGAATAATATCATTTCTACTTCCGAGAACACTCGCTGTGCTATTTGAGAAGAATCTACAACAGAACTTTATTTGTGAAAATATTTTTATGATTTTTTTAAATTACTACAAATACTGTGACTAAATTTTTATGGTGTTTTATTCTGTTATATTCATCTACAAGACTTTTGTGTATCAGAATTTTCATGAAATATTATTTATTCAGGTGCAAGGATGGAATCGACTGTGATTTAGAGTAATACGTCTGTCATTGTGTACTGTGTTAAAAGTTTTGTCAGTGGTAAACAGCCAGTGGTCCTTAAAGTTGTTCAGTTGTCAATGAGGTGGTGAGTGAAGTTAAGGCATTTTACTTTAATCACTCTTTTGTTTATGTGTATATTAAATATTTATCAAAAAAAGACAAAAATATTGGAAAGACTGTATAATTAGACTCTCCCTAAGGCCTATAACATGAATTTATAAAAAAAAATTAGCCCTTTTGTGAACTTAAAAAATTTAACATTATCAAGGCTCTTTTAATAGTCATAATATTTTTTCTGGTTAGCTTAAAATAGTTAATTTCTAGACATTTGCTAAATTTGCTTTAAGTGCCAGTCTAAATAAAAAAACTTATTTTTGTCTGTTTTCTTTTGCTTAGTACTCATCTGAAAATTGTCTTATTAAGTTGCATTCCTAATTTCTTTTTCCTTTTTTTTCATTGTTTATGTTTAAACTAAATCTTGCAATATTCTTACTTAATAATTTAAATGAAATAGCTATCCTGCCATATATGTTTGTGTAAATATCATTTGTTATCTAGGGAGAGGAACTATATAAGTTTTCTTTCGTTCTAATCCCTTTCAATTTATGTAACAATTATTCACATATAAAATGTAATATATGTAAAATATTGAAATAAATATGTTTAAACTAATTATACAGTATTGGCTTGACAATTCGGAAGGTAATGTCACAAGGGTGTTTTATTGAGTATAATAATACTAATTACCTATGAATACATAAATTTGACAGAAAAGGTACAAAAGCTTGTTATTAAGATGTTTTATCAAGTAAATCACTGCTTTATTATTATGAATGCATAAAATTGTCCCAAAAAAGGCACAAACCCTTCAGTAGTTACTGAGTTAACAGCTTACAAGCAAAACTTTACCATGAACAGCTTACAAGCAAAACTTTACCATGAATTTCTAAGTTGAAAAAGGGGAGAAAAATCAGCCTAAATGCAAGATATAATTATGGATCTTTGTCAGTAATCTACAATTATGACCCTAAATGCATATGTGAAGTTTTAAATAAATATCTTTAATAGTTATTGAGATATGTAAAACTTGCAAGTAAACATTAACCAACAGACTAAGTAGAAAAGGGGAGATGAATCAGCCTCAATGCAAGATAGAGTTATGGAACTTGGTCAGTGACGTACAATTATGACCCTCCAATTATGACCCTAAGTGCATGTGTAAAGTTTCAAGTAAATATCTTTGAAGATCATTAACCTTTCACCAAAATTTGTATGTTTCAAAGGGGCAAATTATTCTGCAAATATTGCAGGCAGAGTTATGCAATTTTGCAAACTGATGTACATTGTTCTTATAAAAAGTATTTTAAATTTCAATTGAATATCTCAAGCAATGATTGAGATATTTGACTTTACAAAAAAACTTTAACCAACATTTTTAAGTTCAAAAGGGGCATAATTCTGTCAATATTGTAGGCAGAGTTATCCAACTTGTCAATCTGATGTACCTTGTTACTATAAATAAGTATTGTAAGTTTCAATTGAATATCTCAAGCAATAATTGAGATATTTGACTTTACAAAAAACTTTAACCAAAATTTCTAAATTAAAAAGGGGCATAATTCTGTCAATATATTATGCAGAGTTATCCAACTTGTCAACCTGATGTACCTTGTTACTATAAATAAGTATTGTAAGTTTCAATTGTCTGAAGTAATAATTGAGATATTTGACTTTACAAAAAACTTTAATCAACGCAGACGCCGACGCGGACGCCGATGCCAGGGCGACTACAATAGCTCTCATATTCTTCGAAAAGTCAATCTAAAAATAAAAATAATTATTTATTGGTCTTTTACTTGCAATTTCTAACAATCCCAATAACATATTAATTTTATTGTACAAATCAATTAATAGACGGTCATGTATATATGATTTCATGCACTTTGGACAAACTAGAGCACAAAAAAAAATTATTCTTTGGGTAGCATGCCCCTAAATCCCCCATGAATTATAGGCCTACACATAAATTTAGACAAAGCTATCTGATTTTTGCATGGAGAAAAAAATAAAACCATCAGACAGACATCCTTCATATTTCATTTCATTATGACATGTTATTTCCTTGAACTATCTCTTTAGCTTTTTACTTCAACAGTTATATAACATCAAACCATGTTTGGCTTGGCTTTACATTCACGTGACAAAATCACTTACGCAACAAGCAGATTTTTTTCTCCCTTGAAGACCAAAGGAAAAACTGACAGTTTTTTTTGTGCTTGCAATGGCTTTAAGACAGATAAACTGATATGAAATACTTTATACTGATTGAATATTATGTTTTTTCTGTCCTGAATCTGTGTGGAATATTTTACAGGCACGTGTATGCCATTATTTGTCATTGGCAACCAAAGTGATCGGTTTTGATACCTGAATTTAAGGACGCATTGATAGTTAACCCATAGCCTGCTGATTTTGTTTCATGGAGGTATCCAGGCCTGAATTTGTTTCATGGAGGTATCCAGGCCTGAATTTGTTTCATGGAGGTATCCAGGCCTGAATTTGTTTCATAGGGGTATCCAGGCCTGAATTTGTTTCATGGGGGTGTCCAGGCCTAAATTTGGAACAGTCCCGTCAACTTTAAAAGGATTTCAATACCACATTTACGCTACCAACAATATAGGGCCTGGTCAGAATGGACAGACATGCAGGTTGCAGGTCTTTTTCTATACTGGTGGCAAAGAGCAATAGTTCACTGTCAACTGCTTGAACATTTCTCAATTCACAATGAGATATTGCTATAATTATATGTTCACTAGTAACAGAGAAAAATCCTGTATAAAGAATTACACAAGGTAACAGTATACAGAAAATTCTCCTGAACATTGTATGAAAGACATTACATCACATCATTAAAATTTCAATCATTTTGGCGATTACTTTTATATTATCAACAATTACATACTGCCTTCCTGCCTTCACAAACAGAAACTAACCTTATCTTTGCAATGAAAATATTTATTATTTAGACTGAGTTAAATAAATAAATATTTTCATTAATTTTCCACTGCAACGCAAATGAAACCTATGACAGAACCAGTGACATAACTTCAGAAGAATCAACCTTTGTATTTAGTATTCCTAACCTATTTGTAAGCCATAACTTTAAGTTTACACGTACATGTGTCACTATACGATCATAGATGGTATCATGCACTTACAAGTGGTAGGTAGTATCACAATAAGAAACCTAGGTTACAATTTTCAACCCCTATTTCTTGTCATTACATAATCTAGAAAGTCATGCTTACGTCAATAACCTAATCAAATGTCTTCTAAATCAATTAAAACCATGCAAAACCTTTCCGCGTATGTGATAATTTTTATAACAATTAATGTTTGATATATTATATAACATTTTGATGTCTCAAAATACATCTCCATCATATACAATAATTTTTATAACAATTAATCTTCAATATATTACATAACATTTGATGTCTCAAAATAGATCTTCATTTATGATCATTTTTAACTATTAATCTTTCTCATATATTAAAGTAGACATTTTTTGTAAAACCATAAAAATGTAGTGTACAGGATTTCACTCGGCAGAAAAATAACAAGAGATGTCAAAAGGACAGCATGCTCAACTTTTCTCAGTGCTTGATAGTGAAAAATGTGTGTGGAAAACTTAGATATTAAAAAAAACACAAAGTTTTCATTCAAAATACATGACATAGTTATGGGTCTTGGACAGTCACCCCGGAAGTTTAAAAAGACCATATTTCATTCAAAAATCATGAATGAAAACCTTAAATCATAACTCTGACGATGTGAAGTAAACTTAAAGGAAATACAATAAGTAATTTTTTGAAATTAATGTTACATACAAATCTTCAACAAGGCATTTTCTAAGTTCACAAACGGCCAAAAATTAATTAAGGGCCATGGATTGTGACATCAAAATTAATTATGATCGAAAAGTCATGCAGTTGTGAAGTGTTTATTAGGAAACCGATTTGCAGTTTTATGTTCCCATCTTTTTAGAGTTGTCAAGTTAAAAAGTCTGCGATTGTGCAACAAATTTATTAAAGCGCTAATGTGTGACTAACTAGAGGTAAAATTGTATCCGACTGTCAATTATATGGTAAGTGCTTTCACTCTTCATGATTTTTTATTAAATTTGCAAAGTTAATTTGGAAAATCTAGTTAATTTAATATAAAGAATCGAATCCTTGAACAAACTAAATATGTTGAAAAATCATAATAGTTTTGTGTTAACATGTACAAACTCCATGAATAAAGTATTATTGATTTAACATTCACTGTGCAATCTTTGCTACAAAGTCATGATAAATAATGCGCTATAAAACAGAATTCCTTTGATGTGAATATCCTTTGATATCAACATCAATTTAAGAACACACTGTCACACAAATGCACATTTATCATAAAAGAAAACCCAGATACATTTCTAATCCTATTGTATTAAAACGTTGTTTTTTTCAGGTTACGGACCAGCTATTTTAACAGAGTTGCGTTAATGGCTTCCTGATCATATCCTGCTTTTAAGGTTTGTTTGGAGCATTTATCAGTCAAACAATTTTGTGTGAAGTTCTTTTATATCTTAAAAATCAGTACATCAATATTAACTTTTATTACTGTTGGAATCTCTTTAAAGAGATTTTGCAACTGCCTTAGCATATAATGTATTTCAAAGTTTTTAGAATGTGTTATTTTGCAATGAATTCAGATAATATGTTCTGTTACCAAGGGCAATAAATTATGACGAAAATAGAGATAATTTTTTCCATTTCCATGCAAGGCCATAAATCAGTCAAAATACATGTTAGAGATAGTGACTTGAAACCTTTATAAAGTGAAGATTTATCTTTATCTAGAAGTTCCGACTGAAAATCTTCAATGATGTTTCATGCACAAGTTTGTTCACAAAGGGCCATAATTTAGTCAAACTTTAGTCATACTAGTTACTGGCCTTAGTGACCAATGGATGGACCCAAGCTAGAAATGAGTATAACACACCTAGGACTGAGTAACAGTTATAAAAGTGCATATTGCATAATGCAACTGCCACTGAGTACTGACATTCAAACAAAAGTTCAAATGGCATAACACAGCCAAAACTTAGTAATGGTAACCAAAAGCTGATTGGCAAGTACAGAGCATGCTGGGTTGTTGTTATTTTTCCTTTGATAAATTTGCTTTCACCTGACATTATTTTGTTATATCAGAATTTCTATACATTATCTCAGTAAAATTAATAGCAAACTCTTTGAAGTCGTTTTAGTCAATTAGTCATTTGTTAATGTTCTTGCTGTGATTTGTCAAACATGTCTCCCCAATACTGGCAGAAAAAAGATAGATCTTTGATAGGATTTTAAATTAATTTAATGTCTGGGGAGATATTTTAGACATTTTTATATGTATTATAAACACCTCAAAAACTTTATCTAAATCACAGCTTTAATCATATCAAACATCATTGCAAATGATTGTTTCAATGAAGATTCAAACATGCACTTTGTCTAGACATAAACTTCCTGCATCAGCATTTATCTTTTGCTGCTATAACCTAGACATAAACTTCCGGCATCAGCATTTATCTTTTGCTGCTATAACCTAGACATAAACTTCCGGCATCGGCATTTATCTTTTGCTGCTATAACCTAGACATAAACTTTCTGCATCAACATTTATCTTTTGCTGCTATAACCTAGACATAAACTTTCTGTATCAGCATTTATCTTTTGCTGTTACAACCTAGACATAAACTTCCTGCATCAGCATTTATCTTTTGCTGTTACAACCTAGACATAAACTTTCTGCATCAGCATTTATCTTTTGCTGTTACAACCTAGACATAAACTTCCTGCATCAGCATTTATCTTTTGCTGTTACAACCTAGAATAAACTTTCTGTATCAGCATTTATCTTTTGCTGTTACAACCTAGACATAAACTTTCTGCATTGCCATTTGTCTTTTGCTGCTATAACCTAGACATAAACTTCCTGCATCAGCATTTATCTTTTGCTGCTATAACCTAGACATAAACTTTCTGTATCAGCATTTATTTTTTGCTGCTACAACCTAGACATAAACTTCCTGCATCAGCATTTATCTTTTGCTGCTATAACCTAGACATAAACTTTCTGTATCAGCATTTATCTTTTGCTGCTATAACCTAGACATAAACTTTCTGCATCAGCATTTATCTTTTGCTGTTACAACCTAGACATAAACTTTCTGCATTGTCATCTATCTTTTGCTGCTATAACCTAGACATAAACTTTCTGCATCAGCATTTATCTTTTGCTGTTATAACCTAGACATAAACTTTCTGTATCAGCATTTATTTTTTGCTGCTACAACCTAGACATAAACTTCCTGCATCAGCATTTATCTTTTGCTGCTATAACCTAGACATAAACTTTCTGTATCAGCATTTATCTTTTGCTGCTATAACCTAGACATAAACTTTCTGTATCAGCATTTATCTTTGACTGTCAGGTGACAGACACATAAACTAAATTCTTCATCATTTAGTGTACTACTCACCTTGCTGAAGAAGTCACAGATTTCTTGTGTAGGGTGATTGTTCTCCAACAGTGGAGCAAGGGCCACAATTATATTCTCGTGTGCGACTTTAGTTATAACATCAGCATTCTGAAATACAAAAAAAAAACAAATTTTAACTTTTTTTATGATGGTAATCAACCCATAAACATATAAAATTGCCCAGAGTGTTATCATGTTCCTCATGAAGTCCATCCTTGAGGAATAAGGAAAAAAGAAATTCCCCGGTCAACTCTCTTTAATTCCTGCAGCCAGCCTCCCTATGTCTGCCAAGGATTTTGTGCATAATTCCTGCAATGTTTTTGACTCAATCAATGCATAGGTTACACTCCCCCTTCATTTATATCTTTTTTTTTCCCTTAAACCTGCATAATTTGCACATCGAAAAAATTGTAACATTGTATCATCTTAAGTATTTAATAGATTATACTAAAATCAAGTATTTAACAGATTGAACTTAATTGAACTTTAATAATTGGATTTTCCTTATAACTGTTTTAACACAGTGGCCAGATCAAATCCCCTGCAAAATGCCATGGGCTACCAGACTACTTTCAGTCATTAATTTTATAATTTTATTTATGGCTTGTTCTTATACACTATGTAAAATGACAGTCACATGTTTGAAACAACATTCTCAAAATTGTTCCAGGATGTAAAATGACAGTCACATGTTTGAAACAACATTCTCAAAATTGTTCCAGGATGTAAAATGACAGTCACATGTTTGAAACAACATTCTCAAAATTGTTCCAGGATGTAAAATGACAGTCACATGTTTGAAACAAAATTCTCAAAATTGATTTGTTTACAAAAATTGTCTGAAGAAAATGTCAAACAAACATACTCTTCCAGGAAAATGTTACTGCACTTCCTTAAGGCTACCATTTTAATTATTTATATCATAGTTATCTCATAACAAAATGCTCTTGCAAGTAAGTTAATATATTAGATTTACATGTATATATTGCTCAGATATTTCCGTGTAAATTTTTTCATCTATTTCAGGAAACAGACATTGAAAGACATTAGACATTTAAAGAATTTATCTCGTCACAACTTTGTGACTGTGTATACATACTGGTACAATAGAATACCTTCATAAATTCCCGATAGTCTTTCATTGTATGACATTTAACTTTGTATTTATTTTTCAATATCTTTGTTAATAAAACTCTTATCTACTTCCTTTTCAGTCATAGCAAATAATGTCTAGAAATAATACATAATGGGGTGAAAATCAAGACTTCTTGTTATAAATAAATCTTCAAAATGGGTCACAGACATCTTATAATGGAATATAGTGATTTTTATCCTTTTTTTTTGGTTATTTTAATTACTAGTACACAAAATCAAAAAAAACAACAACAAACAAATGGTAGGGCTAGGACATGCTTGTCCTTTATTAAAAGAAACAAAATCATTGAAAATTGATGCTGAAAACTTCTTTTTTTAGTTAATATTCTTTTCATTTTGAAACATTCATGAAAATTTAAAAATACAAAAACATTTCTGAATACACTGTAGCCTCGATAACTCGCTCTTCACTATAACGCTAATCTCAGTAGAGCGCTCATAGACCTTGGCTCCCAAAAAAAAAAAAAAAAAAAAAAAAAATCTTCCAAAAAAAAAAAAAAATTTTTTTTTAAGTAGACTAAGATTTATAGCGCGCTATAACGCTTGCTCAATTTGAATGTCAAGTACAATAAACAATTGTTATTAGGACATTTATGAGCGCCAAAGGTGTGAAAAACATGCCCAGGTAAGCGTTTATTTGCTCTTTTGTTGTTTTACCTGTCTTCAAATTGTTTCCAAAATCTCAAATTCATATCATAACTGTGACATTGGCAATCGGTGGTGAGTATAAATAAACTAAAATTCACACACATATCTTTGACATGTAAACCTCGCTGAATTAAATAACCCACAAGCCCAAAATCAATTTAAAATCCTGCACTGTAAATAGAGCGGCCATGACAGGAAGTAATTGGCGTCTGATTTACTAGGGGACACAACTAAAGCTGGACTGTAAATTACAGTGTTATTTACAGTCCAGCTTTAGTTGTGTCCCCTAGTTAATCAAACGTCATTACAGTAATGGCTAACTGTTAGTGTTTACACTACATTCATGATTTTCTTTCGAAAGTTTTTCGTTACTTTTAAATATAATTAGTATTATTGTGAATATAATACATGTTTACATCATTGAATGGCTTTAGAAAAAGATAATGTCGATATTCATTGAACAGTAAGTAAAAAAAATCAGCGTTATATATAATATGTGGTGGGTGGGGTAATGCGGTAATTTCGCAATGAGCGTTCTAATGAGAGCCTCGTTAGAACGCGGTGGTGAGACATTGGACCCCAACATGAGCGATTTAATGAGGCTGAAGTGTATGTTGACATTCCAGTAACTGCTAAGTACACAGTCACTATGTATGGAATTTCCATGACTCAATGTCACTTTTCCAAATATCACAATTCTGTTTATTTTCTGCACCAGAAGTAGTTTTTTTTTACGTCATTCTTATCAATTAATTAATAAAATCATGATCACTTGTTTCTATTTATAGATCAAAATGACATTTATATATTATACATATATAATTTTATTGCTCTGAGCAGAAGGTTTGGTTCTAATAAAAATACCATTTTTGTTACGTAAAATGCGCAAATTTGTTTCAAATAAACACACAATTTCTGAACATTCTGAAAATGCCAATTTTTGTTTTATACAATAATTATATTAATATGATATTAAGGGGGAAAAAAATCCTCTTTTAAGTTTTATTGCTTTTTCTGTCTGTTTTGTTTAATTTTGTTAAGTTAGTTCTGGAGAACAATGCATCATTTTAAAGACTCAAAGACAAATCAGATTTAATTTGTATTTAGTGTGTATTTAAGTTACTAATTTTCATTATTCTTATGGTTTAAAATTTGTCCTGGAACATTTTTCATTTTTGTTACTTTACACATAACCCTGACCATGCAAAATTTGAACAAAAAAAATTCTTCTTAAACTCTGGAACTGTCTTTTACGTATAGGTTAGAGTGCATATTGGGTGTTCTTCGTAAATAAGAAAGCTAAAAAGGAGCGGAGCTTGCGAAGCGACTGTAGCTTTCTTATTTACGAAGAACATCCAATATGCACTCTAACCGGCTTAGTGCTCCGCCCATTTTTTTTCCGCCCAACACACTGCGTGACGTCACACGATAGCCTAAATGTGTATAACCATATTTGGAAGAGGTAGCGGTACACATTTTCGGGTCACGTGTTTTGCATAGCTTATTCCCGCATTCTGTCTAGGTAAATCAGACAATATCACGGTGCATATCCATCGGTACCCTCTTTGCGAAATATTCTCAAACGGTACCCTCTTTGAACATACACAGGTCATTCTCTGCTAAAACCAAAAAATGCAGTAAAAATTCATAGTAATAAGGAAAGGAGGTATGACACGTAGAAAAGATGTATACCACGGAACACTAGAATGTTTTATTTATGTGCCCGATTTTCATGTACTGCAACTTCACAATAAGCTACAAAAAGTCGACATGTCTTGCCTCGCCCGTCACCTCGACATATTTTTCGGGCTGAAATTGATTATAATATATGCAGCATACATATTTATTATGTTCATATACATATCATCTTTGGACAAATGGCAGTATATTGTCAAAAATAAATGTAAAATTAATAAAAACACCCTACTTTCGGTTTTGCAGCGGCACGGGCTTAATATTTACATAAAAAGTACGAAATATTACATACATACTTTGTTGGAATAAGTGAACTTCTTATTTGGAAATTATATAATGATACTGGTTCCGTAAGTAATAGAACATTTTTACTGTTATTTTGCCTGTTTTCATTTCAATGAACCTCTTTTTTTAATTCTATGTCGTAGTGACGATATACATGTGCGTGTACGGAAAAAACATAATGCATAAATATTGATTAGTAGGAGTAAACTTCAAGATCTCTGCACATGCGTATATTTCACTTTAGCGCTCTTCGAAACTTAGCTCCGCCCACTTGCGTTTTATAATATAAAACGTCCAGTTTATATAAAATCTGTTCTATTAAGATTTGAAACCTGAAAATTTGAAAAATCCTCGTCGGTGATTGGCTTAAAAAAATTGGCGAGCACTAATAAATTTTTAGAAATTTGAAGGACATAAAACTAAATTTAGGGCACAATTTTTTTTATGATATTTTTATTTATTTTTTTTTTTGCACTTAAGGTAGTCTTACTGTAATCAGGGTTTGTACAAACTTTTCCAGGTATGTACGAACCCTGTGCAATGCTTTCCTGCTAAAATATTTCCATGATCAGCCAATATCGTAATAAATTGGTCATTTCCAGAACATTATTTTTCACAATCTTTGGCATTCGATAATTTTCAACTGTTTATAACTGGAATTTAGTACATAGCAATATTAAAGGATGAGTGATTGTAAATAATCTTATGCCCAAGATTTTGGAAAAATATTATTCGTGAAAAAAAACGATTTGCTACGATATTGGCCGATGTTAGAATTTTTTAGGGGGAAAGCATTACAGTAAGACTACCTTTAGACTTTTTCAATAAACAGTCTTATATATTAGTTTTACCTTATTCCTAGGACATAAGTCAAATTTTAGGACAAAATTGGTTTCCACTTAGGACCATTTCAATTAACAGTCCAATTAAGCATGGGATTAATTCTGCAATATGCCAATGTATATCAACATTGTTAATTGGTAATGAAAGAAGTCCTAACACATGGGTCATAAGTTAGGACATTTTTTAGCATTTCCTTTGAAAAAAACATTGACATGGTTTTGATCTCAAGATTTATTCAAGAATAAGGACTTTCCATGAAACACGACCCAATATCAAAATGCTATGAGCATGATAAAATCAGGTTAGATGGCTAATTACAGATTTGCCAATCTTTTTTCTACTGGAACTGCTTAGCTACTGTAGTAATTAATATTGGAATACTTGCAAAGTCACTATATGTTTTTTATTACATGTAAATTCGTACATAATGGAAAAATTCCCAATAATATATACATTCTATACCATGCACAAGCCTGATATCATCATCTATAAGGCTTAAAGAGTTAAATACAATTTTAGGACATTTACCCTGCTAATTATTGATTATTTCCAGCAATTATAGATAATAATCAGGTGCCACTTATTTGTTGTGTTTGAAGTGCCCATATTGTTCCTGTTTTGTCACAAGCAAACTGGGGCTGTCTGCAAATGATACTAAAAATAGCATATTGAAACAAAAATGAAGCTGAGAATTATTTAAGGTCAAAGAGTATTTTCAGAAAATAGGGTTTCTATTAATAAAATTCAATTTTGAAAGTACAATGTCCCTTTTAACCTCAGAAATGTCTGTGTACCGTTAAATACTCACCCTTTGCAGAAGTTCTGAAACAAGATCCAATGGGAACTGATACACGCTAGGGTCTTGTATTGGTGTGTGCAAGGAAACGTCTATCATGTTCTGAAAATAAAATCAATGATATCTCATATAATATCTAAATTTCCAAAAGTGCTTGCGTAAACTGACCAAGAATTCTCACCACACAGGCAAACAGTACATTCAAATATGCAAATTTTGGTGGAAATCAAAAAGCACATTTTTTTCTAAGAAAATTCTATTAAAATAATTACAAAATAATATTATCATAGAAAAAAATAAAGTTTTTTTGTTTTTTTTTCATAAATTTTTTTGCAAGAATTTTGTAGAAATACTGAGAAAAGGATACAAATTCTCGTTTTCTATAATCTAGGCTCAAAGTTTCTGTTACCATAGCAACAATTATATCGTGACAATGAATTAATTGACATGACAATAACAGTTTTCCCTTGACTAGGATTACAGTCATTAATAATAAAGTAACAATCATTATAAACCACTTCATTAATCGCCAATAATGGAATAAGTCATTACCATTTCAGTATAAATGGCAAAATACATGCTTAGTAATATTGCAGTGTTAAGCAAAAAAGGAAACACTGGAAAAGAAAATGCCTTATTCATCATAAAAAACTTGTTTCAAATTAATGAAATTCATAAAAAACACTTGTTAATATAAGTTTATTTGGAAATAATTCAATGAGGCTTCTATCGCCAGAAATATTTTACATTATTTAAGGGGGGCAACATGGTAAGAAATATTTAAAATACATTTAAAGGGGACCACCTTGGCTAGAAATATTTCAAAAATATTTTAAGGGGGCCACTATGACTAGAAATATTTCAAAGATATTTAAAGAGGGCTACTACTACCACTAGGGCCAGAAATTTTTTAAATATATTTAAGGGGGCCACCATGGTAAGAAATATTTCTAATACATTTACGGGAGACGGACCACCATGGCTAGAGATATTTCAAAAATATTGAAAAGAGCCCACCATTGCCAGAAATAATTAAAAAATATTTATGGGGGCCACCATGGTAAGAAATATTTCAAATATATTAAAGGGTCAGGGCACCATTGCTAGAAATATTTCAAAAATATTTAAAGGGGCCACCATGGCCAGAAATATTTAAAACATATTTAAAGGGGCCACCATGGCCAGAAATATTTAAAATATATTTAAAGGGGGCATCCATGGCCAGAAATATTTCAAAACAAGTCATTTGCCTTCAAGCTCATTGAGTCTTCAAATGAAATATTCTGAGCTTAAACTCTTTAGAAATTTATCAAAACAAGGAACCAGTCTGAAAAATAAGACCCTGTCATTATAGTTTTATGCTGGGTCTCGACCAATCAGATCACAGGAATTGTGACAGACTGCTATTTTATCTGAAGTTTTATACATTTTTATAGCTATACTCAAATCTCTTATGGATTTGCACCTCACCTTTATTTCTTTTACCAACACTTCAGGGCGCCTGGCATTTTTCAACAACTTCTCATATTTGTACATGTGTTTCTGTAAATAGAAATATCACATTGATCTTCACAATTTTTTTTTACCATAATTAACATAGATAATGCCACCAACCTTCCTGCGGATAATGCTACCTTCTAGGTAAATCCTTTTTGCACCCGTTGACAGGGGAAAATATGATTAGTTTGTATTAAAAAGTTCATCATAGTCATTATGCCAGTTCAAAACAATCTTTGTATTTAAAGCAGTTGAACAGTACATAAAACTCAGTTAAAACTGTTGTTTTTTTTTCAGTTAAACTACAAACATTGTTTTTATTGTTGTTTTTTGTTGTTGTTAAGACTATAATATACATAACTATGTCAGTAGGACGCAGCACACTCAAATATTCTCAATGCTATGATAGTTAAACAATAGCCTGGATAATGTAGGAAATAACAAAAAGCAGATTTAATTTGAAATACATCACATAATTATTCATCCAAAACGATCTTCACAGAGTCCATAAAAGGCCATATTTCATTCAAAATACATGCTATTGTTATGGGTTTCGGGAACTAAACTTCAGATACAATTCTGAAATCAGAAGTTTAAAATGAATACCATCAATAATGTTGCATAAAACTTAAAATAAAGAATTTTCTGAGTTGACAAAAGTGTCATAAATCAGTCAAACTCCATAATTTAATCCCAATTCAAGTGAATATCTTCAATAGTTTTCAAAGCAAATGTTTCATCTGAACTTTTCTCAATTTTTAACTGACAAAGGACCACTAATCGGCGGCAAAGACATGTATAAAGTTTAAATATCTAACTAAACCACTGATAAGCAATAAACTATAACAAACTTTTTTCAAATAATTATGTACCTGAGCCATTGAAGGACCATAATTTCAACAAATTTTAAAATGCCCATCTAAACCATTGAAGGGCCATAACTTCAACAAATTTTCCATTATCTAACTTAAAACCACTGAATTTAGCTATAACTGACAAAAATTTTCAATAATTGCTTACCTGAACCATTCAAGGACCATAATTTCAACAAATTTTAAAATACCCATCTAAACTATTGAAAGGCCATAACTTTAACAACTTTTCCATCATCTTACTTAACCACTGAATTTAGCAAAAACTCAGACAAAAATTTTCCAATAATTGTGAACCATTGAAGGACCATTATTGCTACAAACATTTCAAATATCTATTCAAACTATATTTGAACAATAATTTCAACGAACTTTCCTTATATATCTTACTGAACATAGTCAAGTTCCAAACCAACTTAATTAACATTATCAACAGTAAATAATATGCTAACTTTCATAGATATTAAAGAATTCAAGAATAATTCTTGTAAGTCTTTGAGGTACAGTTGCAGGTTGAATGTTGAAGAACCCATCTGTCTACAGTCTATGGAATAAAAAGATTCAACCACATATGAATTTATTTAACTTCAATTATCTGACACTCATTCTTTACACATTTTCCTTTCACTCAATTTGATTTCCCCTGAGCACCTGCATAATTAAATTATATAATTTTGTCATCAATAGTTTTATCTATGGGTCAAAAATCTATTCTAAGCTTTTTATATTGAGTTACATGAAAAGTATAGTGTTGCCAACTAATTATTTATCACATACAGCACTTAACATAAATCATACGGGCAATACAGAATTATATTATACCTCATTTGCATACGCCCTTCTATATTTGATATGACGTCACCCGGTCCATAAACCGCATACAGACCGGGGGGCGGTCCATAATTCTTATGAAGACCGTTTAAACGTAACTTTTAAGACATGCGAATTTCACGACGACACAAACAGATAACTGTCAAACTGGCTAGGCAATTCGCCTTTTTATCAGAGACATGTTTATCAAAAGTCATGATTTGTCTTTAATTTAATTATAAATCTTATTTATACAGTTTGTGAAATTCTTAAAGTCCGGGTTTTTTGCCTAGTAAAATTAAAATTTAATTTGATTAACAAAGATGGAATATTAAAGAAGCATGACTTTGCATCGTCGGATACCCACGATTGAAAAATATGTCACATAACTTGCATGTTTATGGCCGTGGGTATCAGACGATGGCTTGTTTCCTGCATCGCATAAAATGATAGAACAAAATCCGACAAGGGTTTGAGATATTTCACACACTGAACAAGTTAAATTATTATTTAAAAGCAAATTATACTAAAAATGACTGCAAACAACCAGGGGATGATAGGATTTAGATTCGGTATAATATAACAAATAAAACATGGCCTTTCGGGCAAAATGCAAGTTTACGGACTGGTTGGTCAGACTGAGGAAGGTATATGTCCCTCAGCTGCGCTTAGGCCATATACCTTCCTCAGTCTGACCAACCAGTCCGTAAACTTGCATATTGCCCTCAAGGTCATGTTTTATTTGTTAAATAATGATGTTTTCAAACAAGTCCAAGACAGCTTTCCCACTTGGATGTGTCTTCTTCCATAAAATCTGTCACAACTAGTTACTGACCTTAAACATCACCTTTAGAGTAAAAAATAATCAAAAGTACTGGAGAAAAAAAAACGAATCCCTCCAGAACTCAAGAAAAGACATTGGCTAAAATGAAAATGGTCCTACTTGGTTTGATCTGTCAATGGACAAATGAAGATATCAGTAAATAAAAGTGCTATAAGAAACAGAGATTGTGACAGAAGAATGGAAGGAAGAAAAACTGGTAACTACATGTATGTCATGCTCTAATGAAAAAATTATGGAAGGCTAAAATTGAATGCTGTCTGATTTTGACTTAATTGGAACTATTGTTATTTCGATCATAAATTAGTAAATGTCTCTTTCACCAAGTTTATAATTACATTAAATTTTCATTTATTTATCATTGAATTAGATAGCATATGGCTAGATATCCCATCAAACAAGACCTGACAAAACCACCAGTGCTATTTCATGAGTTTTCTTTTCCAAATCCAAATGTGACATGAACTCTGAACTACAACATTAGAACCCATTGCCTTAAGGTTCTTGACATCAATATGAAAAAATATTTTAAAATCCGTCCCCGAACAATAAAGTTACAAACCTGCCTATACTGAGATACAAAGACAGACTGATGGATGGACAATTCAAAATCAAGTATTTAGATAATGGTTACCAAAATACCTAGACACAAGTAATATGTACATGTATATGTTTTCAAATGAACATACCTTCCACTGGATGGAGTAAAGCCATTGGTCCCGAAGATGGGAGTTATTTGCCTGAAAATAAATAAAGAAAAGGTTATATAACCATAAAAAATAACATGCCAGAAGGAAAACGAATACATCATCACTATTTGTACTTTTGTCAAACTTTTCTCTAATTAGAACAATTATCAATTTTCATGTCAGGAAGCATTATCTGTACCAGTAATACTTCACATACTATCAAATTCTGAAAACTGGAACCAAAAGTTTTTATTGTTATTTCTTTTATGTGATTGTTGTTTTATAATCTAAAATAATCATGGAATATAAACTTGTCAAATTAAGGTTATTGTAGAAAAAGTATTACAAAATAAGTTTTATCTGTGAACATGACTAATAAAAATATTTACAAATCAGCTGGTTAATTTCTCACTTTTGAGCCAAAATTGATTAATTTTGTAAAAACCCTACTTGAACCATTGGCTGAAATGTACTTTATATGTCAAACAAGAAATACCCTATGATTAATATGTACTTTAAAGATTGAAAACAACTCATGTACATGTAGTTTAAAGAAGTGGGTTAAATCCCATAATTGTTGTTATTAACTACATCATTTTTTTTTTTTATACTTTTACTAACCTTTGACCTGCTTTATTTGTGTAATGGAGTTGCCCTGCTTTGTATGGGAGCAGTCCATTTTCAAGTTTTAGGTATTTCAATATCAAAAATTCAAATACCAACTTTGGGTAACAAGCAAGACGTTAATGTGTTGAAAATAGAAAACTCATAACAATTAACTCTATTTTAGGGGAGATGTTCCTTCCCTTAAATGTGCAGGAAATAAGCACATGGGTAAGAAAACAAATGTTAAAAGAATTTTAGGGGAAACCTGCATCATTTAAAAAACATAAATAAGACCAATCCTACACAAAAGTTCATAGAAAAGGACAATATTGGCTTTAACTGACATGTGAGCAGGTGAAAATTAGTTTCATGAATATTTATATGTACATGTACATGTACTTTTTTCTCAATCAAAATCATGGTGAATGTATGGATCAATACAACATTTAAGGAGGATGCACAGCACAAGTTCTGAACCGATATAAATATGGTCAAAGGATAGGTTGTATTGAAATCATCTTCTTGAATCCATGGTAACAGAGTTAGCATGTCTATTGGTGATTTTTTTAAACCATTACAGCAATTCAATATTATAGTGACAACCCCGTGGAAAAAGACAAAATCATCTTGTTAAGGAGAAAATAAAGTGCATTGTACTTTATAACTGTACTTTTAATATACATTGCAAATACATGATGGTACATGTATTGTATTCCGTTATTAAAATCACAGTTTGAATTTTATATTAACACTGACATACTTAATATACATGTACATGTATATGTAATATATGTACATTTTTTCTTATTATTTTGTGGGAAATGACAGAAATTGAATGAAAAGCATATATCAAATATCAAACCATATTTTAAACGAAAAATACTGCAGTTTAGATGGTTTTGGAGAGGTAGGAGGGTTCTCAAGTGGGTAAGGAAGGGGGGTGGGGGGAATGAGTGACCAATCAAAGCGCTGAACACCTGTGTGCTAAATATCTTAAATTGACTTGTCCACCTTTTAATCTGGAAAAAAACCTTTCATCATATGTAGGGAAAATTTTTAATAATATGAACTGACTGAATTAGCAAACTGGGCTAGCCATGATCAGTTGCCACCGATGTGCAGATGTGCAAGTTGATCCTCGTCAGCATGAGTGGCATCAATTAATACAATCTGTTTCTACAGGTTACGGGTAAAACACCTTTTTTAAACAATTACCACATTCTATAAAATCAAGTAACTCAGTAAATTCATTAATGACGAAATTGTTGTTGTTGTTGTAGATTTTTCATTTTTTGTGGAGATATATTAATCTCTTGTGACCCTTAGCCTTTAGGCATGATTGAGCAAGTGGAATGAGCCGTATTTATGGACATTACATATAATTATGCTACAAAATACCAAATCTAACTCATTTTTAATTTCTACGTAACTGACTTAATAAGGGCATGGCATTAATTATAGTCTAGGAAATGCCAACAACTTTACGCGAAATGGCACAACAATATTTTTAAGTCACGACAGTGCCTCAATTTACGGGATGACTGAAAACATTATACCATAATTCCAAAATAAGTAGGCATTAATACTAACTACAAGTCTTCTGAATTTTTGCTAGGCAACGAAAAGAAAAAGGTACTTGTTCCAGATTTGCAAACTGCATCCAAGATATTTCTTTCAACTATATAATGGCAGAGATATAACTTAATCAATTAAAACAAGGAAATGTCAAGATATTGTTTTTTTGCGCTGAAGGGGGGCATGATATCGGATGAAATAAATAAATGTTAGAGCTCTTGATATAATTTGTCCTAACATAAATGTGCACAACAACTTAAGCCTCTTTAAGTGGAAGATAATGTCATATTTTATACACCATCTCCTTAATGTAAGCCTGCTTGTGCCATGTGACCAGAGCTGCTGAGACAGGTAGATCTCTGACCATGGTACAAGCAATTTTTTTGATGATAATACCAATATTGCTTTGTATTTTCTTAATTTGACTATCATACTATGTCTGAAAACGATATTATTTCCTGAATTATTCAAACCACAAATTTCCTCCTTGTATAAATTTTAATGATTTTTCAATGATTTCTCAATTTCAACAGGAAATTGTCTGAGTAGTTTCTATACATTACATGTTATCTTTTCTGTATGAAATCACTTGGCTGGGATGCCAAATTCAACATAAAGAAATTTATAGAATATTTCTGAAATGTTTTTATGTCCTAAATACTTGACCCTGCAGATGTGACAAAATAAATCAAGTGTATTCATTTTGTTTTGTTTTTTCTGAAATTTGTTTTTGAAATAATAAATGTTACATTGTTCTTTCTGAGTGTTTTTTAAATTAATTATCATATTTCAATTGTTGTTAACTCTGACAAGAGAATGACTGGCTAACTGATCATTGACTTAACTTTATACGTAACTCTATACTGACAGACTGATCTCTGACCTTACTTTATACCCAACTCTATACTGACTAGCTGACCTCTGACCTTACTTTATACCCAACTCTATACTGACTAGCTGACCTCTGACCTTACTTTATACCCAACTCTATACTGACTAGCTGACCCTCTGACCTTACTTTATTACCTAACTCTATACTGACAGACTGATCTCTGACCTTACTTTATACCAACTCTTACTACTACTGACCTCTGGACCTTCTTTATTACCCAACTCTATACTGACCAGCTGACCCTCTGACCATACTTTATACCCAACTCTATACTGACTAGCTGACCTCTGACCTTAACTTTTACCTAACTCTATACTGACAGACTGATCTCTGACCTTCTTTATACCCAACTCTATACTGACTAGCTGACCTCTGACCTTACTTTATACCTAACTCTATAACTGACAGACCTGATCTCTGACCTTACTTTATACCCAACTCTATACTGACAGACTGATCTCTACCTTACTTTATACCCAACCTCTATACTGACAGACTGATCTCTGACCTTACTTTATACCCAACTCTATACTGACAGACTGATCTCTGACCTTACTTTATACCCAACTCTATACTGACAGACTGATCTCTGACCTTACTTTATACCCAACTCTATACTGACAGACTGATCTCTGACCTTACTTTTTATACCCCAACTCTATAACTACTAGCTGACCTCTGACCTTACTTTATACCCAACTCTATACGACTAGCTGACCTCTGACCTTACTTTATACCCCCAACTGCTATACTAACTAGCTGACCTCTGACCTTACTTTATACCCAACTCTATACTACTAGCTGACCTCTGACCTTACTTTATACCTAACTCTATACTGACAGACTGATCTCTGACCTTACTTTATACCAACTCTATACTGACAGACTGATCTCTGACCTTACTTTATACCCAACTCTATACTGACAGAACTGATCTCTGACCTTACTTTATACCCAACTTATACTACTAGCTGACCTCTGACCTTACTTTATACCCAACTCTATACTGACTAGCTGACCTCTGACCTTACTTTATACCCAACTCTATACTGACAGACTGATCTCTGACCTTACTTTATACCCAACTCTATACTACTAGCTGACCTCTGACCTTACTTTATACCTAACTCTATACTGACAGGCTGACCTCTGACCTTACTTTATACCTAACTCTATAATGACTACCTGACCTCTGACCTTACTTTATACCTAACTCTATACTACTAGCTGACAGTGACCTCTGACCTTTCTTTATACCTAACTCTATTCTGACTAGCTGGCCTCTGAACTTACTATAAACTTAACTATTTACTGACAAGCTGACCATACTTTGTACCTAACTCTAAACTAACTAGCTGGCCTCTGACCTTACTTTATATAAACTGACTAGCTGGCCTCTGACCTTACTTTATACCTAACTCTATACTACTAGTAGCTGACAGTGACCTTTGACCTTTGATTATACCTAACTCTATTCTAACTAGCTGACTTTACTTTATACCTTACTCTATACAGACAAGCTGACCTCTGACTTTACTGACAAACTAGTCCTAATTATAAGACCTATACGTAACCTATTTCATATTTATCATTCATTAATCTGATATTTTACATTTTTCATTTTCCATGTTACGTTAGGTCTTAACAGATCTTTTGCAAATCGT